>NC_137946.1:12483328-12780828 GCF_963969265.1 Rhamphochromis sp. 'chilingali'
AGTTTCCACAGCGAATTTTCTTCTTTCATTTGAGTTTTTCTTGTGGGAAAATCTTTAGTTTCAGTGTTAGTTTTATTCATTTTTATTATTAATGGAGCCGTACATTTGAGAGCCATTCAGGAAAAACAGTCCAGATATTAAAATAAAAACTCAACCTTTTGAAAGCAGCTGACTCACTCAGAGTCTCAATAAACACGTCCATCAAAGCCTCATCAGGAAAGTTGTAATATTTGTTTTTTTTTAAACCAAACTAACAAATAAAACTAAAACTAAGCATAATTTCCTCTTTATTTATTTTTATTTTTTATTTTATTTAGCTTTATTTAAGTCTTGGGGCCATCATGATGCAAAATTTCATATCCCCAGTGTCATTTGTTTCCTTAGTGTCAAAAAGCAAGCTATTAGCATGCACGGATTCTATGTTTTTAAGCAAGAAAATCACTGCTATCAGCATCATTATCGTAGAAAGCAACAGGGTAAAAATAGGGAAAGAAATTTAACATTTAACAGTGTATGGACACGTTTAATACAGCTGCTGATTTTTGTCCAAAAGCTCATCCAAATGTAGATTCTTTGTCATTCTTTTATAACCGCTGTGCTCTGATACTCCTATGACTAGCCTGACACTACTGGTGAAAAGCTGCATTTTTACACAAAAGAGAGTGGGTCCATTTTCCTAGTATATATGCAAGCTTTATTTATTTATTTTGCTTGGAGTTATTATTTGTACTACAGCTGATTTCCCTTGAAGATAAGGTCCTGGCATCAGACTGACAACAGCAAAAACACTGCATGTGATACTACAGAGATCCTACCACTTGAGGGCAGCACTGAAGTACTATCCACATGCAGCAGACTTCCTTAAGCAGGATAAATTAAAACCTTATTTCCTCGTACAACATAACTGTACATAGTCTACACACAATACACACATAAAACATTATATACTTCACCAACAAAGACAAAAAAAATGCATTTTGTACATTGAATAATCACTGTGTGATTATCAGCCCTCTACATTCCTCCCTCTAAAATAATCTATTTATATTTGTTTGTAAACTGAGTAATGCTTGACCATTAATTCCACTGTTAAACTGTTCCCTCATTAAACTGTTCCATGATTTTATGCCACATGTGGATATAGAAAAAGTTCTTTTCGTAGTCCAAATTCTTTGTATCTTAGAATTTGTTGTACCCCTTAAGTTGTAGCCATTCATCTCTATCACAGAACAATTTCTGAATGGTTTCTGGCAACAATTTATTCCTTACATTCATGCTGTTTTGAATTAAAGAATTTTACTGTTAAAAAATTGGATCAATTTGTTTATAAAACTTTACATTACTAACAATTCGCATGGATCTTTGTTTTGTTTTTGTTGTTGTTTTTTCAATACATACGGTGATTGTAATGACCTTTGATGAGTATTTTCTCCACACAGTAACATAACAATTTAAAACCAAAGAATTGTAAAGGATGTAAAGTGTTTTTTGATGTCTCACATGCCTCACTTTAGGCAAGACTGAAATGCTTTAACACAGTTTGTTTTGAATATCATTACTGTGAGATCCGTGTATACTATTGATATCTTAACCAGCTAGTTAGCAATCCATTATTTATTTAATAATTTATTCCAATACATTTACACTTTGCACATCGCACATATATGCTATACATTTTGCTATTGTCTGTAATGTCTGTTTTTCTATGCTATTTACACTGAGAGCAAAGATAAAAACTTAGCCCGATTACTATATTTGGCCAATAAAGCTGATTCTGACTTCCAGCAACTTTTTTCATTTATTATCACACTCAGGAATTTAGTTTCATGCACTCGTTCTATGTTGAAATCTTATATTTGTACTTGAAATTGATTTTTGTTTTCATTTTACTGTAACCAAAGGTTTTAAACACTCAATAGAGCTTGCAAAACTCCCGTCTACTGTTTCACACTCCAGTCCGATAGGTGGCGGTACAGCAGCTGAACGCTGGTCTGCCAACCACCAACAGAACCTAGACTACGAGCGAGGAAGACACCGAAGAAGAAGCAATAACAAACAAACCTAGCAGCTGTAAGGTAACACAACTTGGTGGAAGTGTATGTTGTCTTTATTCGACGTATCATCGGTTTTTGTTTTGTTAGTTCTCTATAAAACGTTGTGAATGGGCTGCGCAATAGATATATGAGTATCTGTTACGAAGACATCGTAGCTGTTATCTAACGTCAGCTAATACTAGCCAGACGGCAACTAACGTTTAGTTAATCCTCGCTGTGTTTGTCGTTTTGTCGTGGAAATATTAACTCTTTAGAGATAATTGGGGAGTTTAAAAGCAAAATAAGTGTTATATATTAAAAAAACACGGTTATATGTGAGAATCTCAGGTGAGGTCACAAACCTCCCACTGCACTTATTAGCGGAATACTGAGGTATGGCCTTCCCACACTATAAACACATGAGATAATGTTACTTGTGCTTTGGTCAGAGTTAAGGAGAAACTGACCTTAACTGTATGCTAATCGCATTTCAGCTAGTCAGTCTACTTTGACCTTTGACCTAACTGCATAGTTAAGTCATGAGTTTTATTGTTGCGACAGAGCCTATGCAAAGATACCAGGCTAACTTCCTGTAAACAACAAAAGCGACAAAAAGTTGCTACATTCCTGTTTTGTTAGAAAGACAGGAGACAGTATAATTGATGTAAATATGTAAAAATTGTGTATGTTTCTGTGTCTTGTGTACTGTTTGTTTGTATATGTGTCTTTCTTGCTGCTGTTACACCCAAATTTCCCCTTGTGGGACAATTAAAGGATCATTCTATTCTATTCTATTCTATATGGGTTAAATGGCTAACTAGTGACACAAACCATATGTGGCCTTTGGGGAATGTTACTATCTTGCTAAAAAGAATCTCACTTGTTTTACCTCATCCTAGCGAGCGTGTTGTCGTTTAAAATCTCTTTTTCTTGAAGGTATGCGTATACATGTACGTGCATTCAGATTCCGCATTGTTGAGTACACTTTGAGTCAACTGGCTTGTTTTCATCTGTACCAGTATAAGGGCCTTGAATGTATACTGTGCGTATTCATACTTTTCCATGTAAAAGGGTGTTTATTTGTGGGTGATATGTGGAGAATATGTAGATGTAGTCTACTTCAGATCCGTGGTTCTTCTGATTTGCATGTGAGTGGTAAATCACAAAGCTTCCAAACAACTGGTTAGATTACTTATCTGTGTTAAAGTGATAAAAAGTGGAGTGTCAACAAAGCAAACCTCTGGAAACTGCAAACAGTCAGTGAACTTAAGTGTTTTATGTAAACATGCTCCTTTGCTTGTGAAAATGCCAATTAGCTTGGGTTAAAAGAAGTCAAATGAGGACAACAACATGGCAATAACCTCCAAAAGTACTTGTCTTGCTACTCCATAACAATCTAGTTCGTGTAAATGCATGATGGTGGGTTACTTCATTCTTTGTTGATGAATCAGGTTACAGATTTACTTAGATTGAACTATTTGAATTTGCATAATAAGGCATCACATAGATTTCTGTGGTGAATCTTTGCAGAGCCTGCGACGTAACCTACATGATGGCTGCCAGCTTTTATGCTTGTGCGTGGTGCGTCATGTGTTAATTATCACATTTTATGTGCGGTGCCATCCAGTAGAAACAAATAAAATTCTGGCACTTTTTTCCCCTCCTCTTTCTCCATTCTTTGTTCTGGTCAGTTTTTTTTTCTTTTTGTTTTTTTTTCCAGGGCAAAAATATTCGCTCCTCTAGTTTTTCCACTTTGCTCATTCTATCACGCCCATCCCAACAATGTCAGCAATCTCCCTTGTGGAATTTGCTGACATTTGAGAGAATTATTGTCTAAAGGTGAAGAAAGATGCCCAACGGATTTACTTTACCAAATGGACCATCCCAGCCTTACCGTATTGGTCTATTTGATTCACCTTTTATTGTTTATTTTATTTTCACTTGCTAAATACGGGACAGACTTGACTGGGGAAAAGAAAGGGGAGAAAAAATGAGGGAAAGAAAAACAGCGGGGAAGAGGGACGGGGATAAAGGGCAAAGGGCAAAGGGCAAAAAATAAACAAAATAAGCAGACAAAAAATACATATATCGATCACCTGTTGAGAAAGAAAAAAGAGAAAACAAGCAGAAGAAAAAAAAAGAGCAACATAATAAACAACATCACGATGATCTATGGGAATATCACAGTAAATACTAAACATTATTGTGCAGCACGTAAGATCGACAGCGCACAGTGTGCTTTGAGGTAGGAGCCAAAAAGGGTGTAGTTTGTGTGTGTGAGCACCCGTGTGTACACCTGTGAGCATGAGTGCGCTTGTATTTAAAAGGTTCCTTCATGTAATGATCTGCTAGAGGATGTTGGGAGCCACAGTCCTTATATTAATGCTGTAACTACTTGTCCTCATATCTAGATCATGATTGTTATTCTCTGAAATAAAATAAAAACTGTTGAAAAGGTAGCCAGAAATGCACAGGAGGAATCATCAGTACTGAACAGGCCAATCACAATAGCTGGAGGCTGTGCACACCCAACTACAATATTTGTAGGGAGGTGCCCGTCAGATGATGGGGTAGGTCACTTTGTTGGGTTTCAGAAGGGATTGTGGTTACAATGTAGCTATGGTGTAGATTTCCTGCTGAAGCATAAATCTCTAGTTCAACATGACTACTTCTTTTTTATAGATTAGTTCAACTGTAAGTAACCAAGGATGGTGCAGCTTGGCTGTCGGTGCATGGGAACTCGACTGAGTGTGCTTATACTGGTTTTCTGCAGCATACTGCTCCCCTTGCCTACAGATGCCTATATATATGCTGTAAGTAGAATTGGAGTTTTAAATCATATAATTTGGTAACCTTTGTTTGGAAAGATGAGCCTCAGACTCTTATGAAACTTTTGCCTGTTCTCATAGTGTTTGTATATTGTATTTACAGCATTATAGCAATATTACCAAAACATTTGAGGACCGCATTGCTTTGTTTGGATCTGCACTTCCAAAGGATGGAATAATGGTGAGAACTGAGTGTTGAAGGAGGAGTACAGATGGTAAAATGCAGGTCGATTTCTTTTATAATGATGCTTTTTTTTTTTTCTTTGTATCTTAGGGAGTTTTGGTTGCCTCTCATCCAGCTAATGCTTGCACAACAATAGACCCTCCCCCACCACTGCCCCCATCTTTTAATGCCACAACTACCAAATTTGTTGTTCTCATCAAACGTTATGACTGTAACTTTGATGTAAAGGTAAGCAGAGTTTAACACTGAATATTTGTTGTCTGAGAAGCACACTGCTCTAATGTAAGGAACTTGTTTCAGGTTTTAAATGCACAGCAAGCTGGATACGATGCCGCAATCGTTCACAACATTTATTCAGAAATTCTGCTCAATATGAACTACAGCAATGGTAATTATTTGTGCTATTATAAACATGGGAAAACAAATATTACAAATATAAATATTTGCTATTGTACTGTCCTACTGTGTGTGTCTGATTCCTGTTGTTTTGTATTTTTTTTTCTTTTTCAGAAACTATTGCAGAACAGATTAATATTCCCTCTGTATTCGCCAGCTACTATGCCTCGCACATTCTTAGGAATTACATAATTCCGGAACAGGGGTAAGGAAGAACAATACCAGTAATATTAAACATAAACTGTAGATTAAACCAACTTTTTATTGTCAGCATTGGATTTGTACCAATCTGGAAACCATTTGGCTTGGCTGCTGATTTAGCTTCTCAGGCAAAGGCCAGTTTTCAGACTTTCCACTGTAGCGAGCTTATATCTTTGTCTGTTATCATGTCACGTGACTAATGCAGGTAAATAAGAAAGAGAATTCTGTTAATCAAATTGCATCTGTGATTGTCAAATGCTTTTGAGATTGAATTTCTGCAAAGTTTTCGCTCTTTTGCTCTGCAACCTCAAACACTGTTGGTCCACAGACCTTAGATTGCAAAGGGAAACCAGAAGGTTTCCAGTACAGACACTTTGCCTACAGAATTTACATATGGAAATGTATAACCTGTAGGCAGATCTGTTTATATGTATTAGGTTTGCAGAAACAAACATATTTCTACTTTTTTCTTTTCTTGACTTGTAGGGCGTATGTGATTCTCAAGCCAGACTTTCCTTTTCCGCTTTCCTACTACCTTATTCCCTTCACCGGAGTAGTGTGCCTGATCATTCTTGTGATGTCTGTTGTTTTCGTAAGTATATGCATGAATTGATCTTTTCTGGGTTGTTTATACAATAACACATGATGAAAGTAGACCAGAGGTAGTAGAGGCTTTTTGTGTTATAAAAGAGTGACCTAACTGTAGCTCAACATATCTCTGTGTTTATTCTAATCCAGCTTCTTAGTATCTAATGATAGTTGTCAAACATGAACACAAAGAACAAACCCAGTGATGTCTATTAGGCAGCTTTTATTAAACTTACAGAAATGAATCTGGTTATTTTCCACTTGCGTAATGTCACCTTCACTTTATCGGTCTCGCCTCTCTGCTCAGCTTAGCTTAATGTGTGGCAAAGTGAGGGGCAGATGAAGAAGAGCACACATGAATAGAGCCTGCCACAAACGCATCAGAGGAGAGAAACGACCCTTTTTGTAATAATGAGTACATGAGCATTAAGCAGTTCTCCCCCATTTATTTATTTGTTATTTCTTAGGGAGGCAGGCCATGAGGGTTAAGGGAAGTGTTGAGACGCCACTGTAAATCTTTTTTCCATCGATAAAACTGAGCTTTTTTTTTTCCATATTTCAGATTACACGATGTGTACAATACAGAAAAAGGCTGAGGAAAAATCGTTTGTCCAAGGAACAGCTGAAACGCATTCCAATACACAAGTTCAGTAAAGGTAACCATTTTTGCTGTTATTATAATAAATAATTTTTTTAAATATTAAGAAGTGACGGTAAATTTGAAGGCTGCGTTTTATTTTTTTAATCATTTGGGAAGACTTTTACGTGCGTTGAGAGTTACATGCCTGTTTATGTCTAATGATGTGAGCTGGTAACATTCAGTCTCTTTCAGGGGATGACTATGATGTGTGTGCAATATGTCTGGATGAGTATGAAGAAGGGGACAAGTTGCGTGTTTTGCCTTGTTCACATGGTAAATATCTGATATTCTGTGTTGATGAGGCACTGAACTTTTTTTTTAAGTGCTCAATCATCTAATCCCATCCTATTTTCTAAAATATGAATTTTTTATCTTTTAAAAACTCTTGTTTAGTATTTTAATCGTCATCCTCTGGTAGGTTTTTCATAAGTTCCTCAAAATGTTTTTGATTTTCAGCCTATCACTGCAAATGCGTAGACCCGTGGCTCACACAGACCAAGAAGACGTGTCCAGTGTGCAAACAGCGCGTTACCCGCAACAACCCTGAGCAGTCCGAGTCTGAGTCTGAGACAGAAACTGGAGGACGTGGAGAGGAAGAAGGACCAGAAGGTGACGCAGACTCGGAGCGCACTCCTCTGCTTCGACCCTCCAACCCGGGGTCACCCACAGGAAGCCCAGGGGCCTACTCAGCCACCACCACCACAACTACCGCCCAGTGCCTCACCTCCCCTGCACACTGCAACTCACCCATCCTAGGTTATGAAGGTTGCTACTCACCGGTGGAGGACACAGACTCAGAATGTGATGACACAGGAGAGGGCAGGCACCACTCTGACGATGACACAGCTCAGCTCATTGGTAGGGACTGAGAGGAGATCTGATGGCCAGAAATTAGCTACAATGAGATTATTTAGTTTGACCAGAAGGACAAAAAAAGTTTCTATCCTCATACGTATTGTTATTGGGAAAAAAAAAATTAAATTGTTTTCAGATTTGTGGCAAGCTTGACAGTTAGTTAGTTCACTGATTTAGTGCTGATTGTTAAAAATCTGTCACCCAATAACCAGTGGAGTTCTTTCAAGTGTCATAACAAATGCAGAACCTGCGGTTGGTCAGTTTTACCAAGTGCAATGTTGAGCATAAACCACTGAAATCCACACATTTACTGTAGTTCATTAGCTTTCAAGCATGATGTCCGCTGTAACTGGATCACTAGTGCAGTACAAAATGTCCAGATCACTTACCGATTCCCTTTTAGGCAAGAGTGAAATGTCCATAGATGACGTCTTCGTGGCCAAAGTTGTGCAAAAATGGGATGGGATCTTACCTTGTGCAAGGTTCTGTTTAGGATTAGTATAGAGTATGAAGGATTTATGTTGTCTTAAAATTAATCATTCCTGTCTTTTATTTTTTTTCTAACAAGGATAATGGGGTAATATTTGTCTTCTTTTTATATTGTAATACCCCCAGTTCTGTTTTCACACATTTTAACTTTGCATCCAAGTTTTCTGAAATATGAGAAGTTAATATTGAATTAAGTCACAGTAAAATATAGGAGATATGTAACGTTACTGCTGCTTTTACATTGTTAATACTCTGCGGTTGTGGACAGTTTAAGGAAACTATTTTTTAGCTTTATACAGTTTGTTGATCAAACTCAGGTTTACACTCCAATAAATTGTTGGTGGCGATAAGAATAAGGTAATGGGGTTGTGGTCTTGTAAAGTGTTTTAGCGTTTTTCCTCGAATCTGTTTAAATGTATGTAATTAAGTTTTTTCTTCTTTCATTTTTTTTTGTTTTTATTTTTTATACAACAAAATAGAAAAGAAAAAATTGTAGAACAATAATGTGAGAAACTGGGACACAGGTGGTGGTTTTAGGAAAAGCAGAGCATTGCCTTCTACTGGCCTTCATCTACATGTCTGTGTTAAATGTCTGGAAATTGAACAAGATTGATTGACTCTCCACCCACACTGCTCTTATCGAGCTGTCTTTAAGACTGCTCTTATTCATCAGTGTGAACATCTGTCGGTGTGTTTTTCTTGGGCGATCGTGGCTCAAGAGTTGGGAGTTCGCCTTGTAATCGGAAGGTTGCCGGTTCGAGCCCCGGCTTGGACAATCTCGGTCGTTGTGTCCTTGGGCAAGACACTTCACCCGTTGCCTACTGGTGGTGGTCAGAGGGCCCGGTGGCGCCAGTGTCCGGCAGCCTCGTCTCTGTCAGTGCGCCCCAGGGTGGCTGTGGCTACAATGTAGCTTGCCATCACCAGTGTGTGTGAATGGGTGGATGACTGGATATGTAAAGCGCTTTGGGGTCCTTAGGGACTAGTAAAGCGCTATATAAATACAGGCCATTTTTTTTAAATAATCAAAAATAAATTGCTTTCCACATGTTTGGCTCCTGTAACGATAACGTAAGCTCGCATAGTCATGCTTGATTTGCACCTGAAAGCCGAGCAGCTGTGGTTTGATTCTCCACTTTCTGAGATGAACTTGGTGAGGTCTTTCCCCTTGATGTTTTTCAAAGAGACGTACAGCTGGAAACCTTTTAAATCTGTTTCTGAATGAATAGGGCTGTCATATCAATACATTCCTTCATTACTGACTAAAAGACTCGACACTTCTAAGATCTCTTTGGGACTTGTTTGCAATAGTCTGTATTGTAAAATATAGAAACTCCTCCTTTTTACAAAATACTTAAACTATCTTTTGTACTGTACTTTTTTTTTTTTTTTTTGCTCTTTATGTCTCAGTTTTAGAGACTGTTCACCGAAACACTCAAACATTATAATGCCCACTCATTTTTTCATTCTTTGTTCTTTGTTTTTTAGACTGTGCCTAGGTTATCAGACTTAAATAATAAATGTATAGTGTCAAGTGTAATTCCATGTGTAAAGCAGGATTGGGAATCTTTCAGATGTTGAAACACTATCCGTGAAAAGCTGCAATAAAGATCTTGTTTGTGGAAGGGTTAATGATATTAAAGTAGGACTGTGTTACTGTTCGTTTAAATGAGAACACTTAAGTAGATCTTCCTTACAAATGGTTATTGATGTGATCATTTTATTAATAAAGCCACTTGAAAAGTTTTGACTTTGTTACTTTGTTATTAGAACACCTGCTATCTTTTATAAATATTTGCAATATAGTAAGGTCAGTAATGTATTATAATAATATTTAAACCATGCTTTTATCAGCTGAGCTGTTCTCATCTGACGTTTTCGTTAGTTACTCTTCTGGTTCTCAGTCTCCTTCTAGTCCTCCAGAAGGGGGAAAATATACCCCCACCTCACTGTTTGTTTGTTTTTTAAAGTTAATCATTAAAAATAATGTTTTACTAATGATCCAAGTTGAATTTAAGTGAAAAAAACAGCATTATTAAACATATTTTTCCTATATAGTAAATATTAATCAGCTTCCTTTCCTCCATGTTTTCCCAAAGTTACTCATTTTTGTCCTCCTGCAGAGTCTGTGCTCATGGTCAGCTGATGCAACTTTAGTCAAGAGAGCAGCAGAGCTGACATTTCTTGGTGCAAATTACATCTGAAGATGCATCTGCTGATTTCTTAAAGGCGCTCTTTGACTGGAGCATGGAGAGGAGTAGAACCTTAATTGACGTTACTTCCCTGGGTTTTTTGCATAATTACACTGAAAACCACCCCGATGCATTTCAGATTAAACAGTTAAGATGTGATTCAAGTGCAGACTTTTTGCTGGTTTTGCAAAACTACTTCATTAACACCCACAGTCCCCTGTTTTCAGAGGCTCAAACGTAATTGGACAACGCAACATAATGTTAAGCATAAGCATGCTGTATTGGCTTTAGGTCGGGTGACTGATGTGGCCTTTGACGAATATCCCATTTTAGCAAACTGTTGTTTTTGTGGTTTGCTTTGTGTTGTTATCCATTTGCACTGCGTAGCATCGTCTGATCAGTTTTACAGCATTTCGCTAAATCTGGGCAGAGGGTACAGCTCTGAACACTTCACAGTCCATCCTGCTCCTTCTATCAGCAGTCCCATCATCAGCACACACAATTTATATAGTCCCTCTGGCACCTCATGCCATAACACTGCCTCCATCATGTTTGACAGATGTTGTGGTTAGCCGTGGCTCATTAGCTCTTTCTTTCTTCCTTTCTCATAATTCTGTCTTTCTATCATCCTCGTTTAATCTAACAAAAGGTTTTTTTACTATTATTTTATTTATATTATTTCACTAGAATTTCATCTCCTTTAGATGTTTTTTGTTTTGTTTCTTGGTTACATATTGCGATCTCTTTGTTCAAACTATGGAAATAATGCTAAAAAAAAAAAAAAGCTAAAATACAAGTTCAACACTTTGAAGCAATTTAAAATATATATGTTTTGTTTGTCACGAAATAACAAGGAACAGGCCTCACCTGGCTATAAAACAGGTGTGTCATTATCCAACAAATGATGGCTGTAAGTCTATGCTCCAACTGGGAAAGATGATTCTGGTTCGACTAAACACTGCCTCAAATAAAATTGCCTGAAATGCCTGACGAGTTTCAGTTTTATGCGGCTGATTATCTACAGCTGGTTTGGGTTTATTGAATTTAAGATCTGAAAAAGTCCAAATAGTTTTAACAACAGATCAGAGATGTTATAGAACAGATGTAGAAAAAAAACTTACAGAAAACGATGACATTTAAGAAGTAGTTTATTAGATCTCACACTATTGTCTGTGAAGGTTCTCAGTCATCCAGGTCATCGTAGTCAAAGGAGCTTGCAAAGAAAAGCGTCTGGACTTCTTTAAGTTGCTTGAAGACGTTTCACCTCTCATCCGAGAAGCTTCTTCAGTTCTAAGGTCAAATGGTGGAGAGTCCCAGATATAAACCTAGAGATCCCTTCCCAGACGCCTTAACGCCCACTCACATCCTGGGCCATCTGACCTCAGGAATTCGCATGATAAGGTGGGGCCAGGTTTCACAATGAACACACCCGAAACTCTGGCTGATTGGGACCCACACCCAGTTTCCCACCTTGGCTCAGGCGATTAGAGGATCATCGGGGGTCCTTTTGTCCCTCTGTGGGGGGTCACTCCCACTAGGTTTATATCTGGGACTCTCCACCATTTGACCTCAGAACTGAAGAAGCTTCTCGGATGAGAGGTGAAACGTCTTCAAGCAACTTAAAGAAGTCCAGACGCTTTTCTTTGCAAGCTCCTTTGATCTCACACTATTGCGTTTTACTTTCACTAGACAGTGAACCTCCAAATATATCCTTTCTTTGTGCTTTTCTTTGTTCGTCCTTTGAACCTTAACTGGTGCCTCATGTAGTCCAGGATAGCAAGTGGAGTGGAGATGATGTGCAGGTGATAAGGACTCCCCAGAAAAGCCTGTGAACATGTGAATAGTAAAAACTGTTATTTTCTCTTTTATTTCTACAATATTATTATGATTATTGTTAGGATAATAAAAGCATTGCCTGACAATACACTGATAATAATATTATCAATTAAAGAATTAATTAAAGCTGCTTATGGAAGGAGTGCAGGGCATCTAGGATATAACCAGAACCAGATCTAATAACTTACTTTCATCTGAGGTTAAAAAAAAGCTGTTTGCATTTTTTTGATAATTTCAAAAAACCTTTGAACCTTAAACCACTTTGTTTGTTTCATATCAACATAATTTGTAAAATAATATCAGATTAAATTATTTTAGAGGGAAGTTAAAACTCGCCCAAGGAATAATTCTGCTGAAATGAAAATTAAAGTAAATGCATATCACACTAGGGTGTAAGTTCTCTTGGTACAGTCAATAAATTACCTCTGGTTTTTATTTCTGTGATGAAAGTTAGCAAATAAAGTCACAAGAAAATGTACTTTACCTCATTGTCGTCCTGGGAGATCTTTCTGGAATCCAGAAGCATAATTAAAGTTAAGACTAACAGGAAAGATGATCTCAGCAAAGAGCAGCTTGATGGCATCTTTTCCAGAGAAAGTTCAGAGTTTTTAAGAGTTTTCGAGATTCTTTGCAGCAAATCCAAGCTTTTTTTTGCTGACGAAGAGTCTTGTAAAGGTTCTTCTGGTTTAGAGGAGAACTCTAAATGTGATGATGCTAACCTATGCATGGCTATCATGTATCCGGGGTATAAAAAGATTTATTCAGCTCAAATGTAAATTGGCTTTTCTTTAACACAGCAGGTGACATCATTAAAGGGACATGAAATACTGAAATTAACAAGGATTAAATGGCTTGAATTCATCGTATGCATAAAGCCCTAATGAATCAAGTCTTAATGAGTAACCATAAAACTGAAAGGTAGGGTACGGCTTATGTCTGGAATAAGCACATTAATAATGTAGATGATATATGATTCAACAATTAATTTTAAATTATAGAAACACTTCAAGGAACATGGTATTGATGAGTGTTCAATAGAAAATAAGGTAATCCCACAGCAATTTTACAGTCATACATTATGTCTTGTATACATTTTTCAATGGACTCATCTTGGATAAGAGTTATAGAACCCTAAAGACAGCAAATCCAGCAAAATGTATTGGATTTAATTTATTTCTTCTAATAGTATCCAGTCGTTTTCTTCATACACAGTCTCCTGTTTCCAGAGCTCAAAGGCAAGTGGACAATTATCTAAAAGCAGTTTTATGGCCAAGTTGGACCTGTTCCCTTATTACGTCGTGGCAAATTTGTCAGATTAAATATAAACACTTGTTTCCAAGTGTTTGGCATTTGGTAGCTTTTCAAGAGGTTGATGCAGGTGAAGACACAGCAAAAGCTTGTTTTGCAAAACCAACATTCTGGTGAATTCTGATGAAGTTCTGGTCAGCTCAGCAACACCAAAGAGACCTGAAAGGCCATAGAAGACCACTAAAGCGGGGGGCATTGCCTTCAGGTTGCATGGTTTCAAAGACAATTTCTCTACTTTTAAGATTAGGCTTAAAACTTTCCTTTTTGATAAAAGAAAAAGGGCTGGATCAGGTGGACATGAATCCTCCCTTTAGTATGCCGCAATAGGTCTAGGCTGCTGGGGGCTTCCTGTAATGCACCGAGCGTTTCTTCCTCACTCACTTCTTTTCACTCGCTGTTATTGTTCATCTCTGGCTCTCTTCCACTGTGTGTCTTTTGTCTGGTCTTTCTCCCCTATATTTAAGGGGATATATTTATATCTATCCATTAAATTGAATTGAACTGAAGTGAATAGAGAGGGAAAACTATAAAAAATATTGAAGAAGTACTGATGTGTTATAATTTGTGTGTTATACGTAGAGAATGAGAATGAAAATTCTGATCTGAAAAAGGTGAGGGGATAAATATACATGTTTAAGACCTACGTTCCATTTATTATCCATATTTTCCAATGCATTTGCAGTGTTGGGTTTTCACTTTTATCTCCCTTTCTTGATTATTCCTCTTGTATATGTATTTTTGGTTTGGGTCTATGAAAACCATGGCTGGTGTGGGCTGAAATAATCTTTCCCTTTAAATTATGTGTAAACATACTATCAAAACAGAAGATTTTCTAAACGGTGTGAAAGATGGAAAACTAAGCGTTCTGGGGTGCAAACCTCCACCAAGTCAGTTCACTCTCTGGTCATAAAAATTATCTAGGAAAGGTAATAGATAATAGGTATAATAATAGGTAAATAACTGGAAATGAATAACTTGAACTTATTAAATAGCTTTTTACATTACTTTCTTTAAAGATATAACACATTTTAGGGTCAACTTGAAAGAAAGACAGATACGGAACGTAATAGTGAGCTCAAATATAAAATGTGATGCAAACTATAATGTGATGTTTAAAATCCTCATATACCAGTAGCATTTCCTAAATGTTACCAGTACAAACAAATGCAGTATAAAAGACATTTTATGAATGTTTGACTTTATTTGACCTTAAAGAAAATCCAAAGTAATGTAATATTTAGAATCCCCATATATCATTCCCTTTATGCCTATATGTGGTCAGTAGAAAGAATAGCAGTAAGAAACATATTTTTAAATAACTCTATATAGCATTATTATCCCGTTGACCTTCAGATCAATCTATTGACCTTGAAGATAAGGTCAAATGTGACATGATATTTTAAATCTTTCTATATGTTGACAACACACACTGCACTTTTAATAATCATAGTTTCTAAGTGATAAGGATTTTTGTCTATTTTTGACCAATAAATCATTAATTTGACCTTGAAGACCTTGGAGGATGTAAGCCAGATTTGAATGGTTTGGTCATGTGACCCCAGTATACACTCCTAAAAAGTTCGATCAAAAGTCATTCAAAACGTTTCGAGTTGTTGTGTTTACAACCAAAAAGAATGACACGCACGTAAACGCTACCTAGGCGGAGGTGATAAATTGTGGCTTACACTCCAAACCAGGTGGTGGCGCTAATTCCATGTTTAGTTGTTCACCAATTTCCAAGCGAAGAACAAGAAGACGTGAAGGCTACGGAGAAAGAGGGAGACGAACGAGATCACCATACCAACGAGTAATTGTTAAGGTATTATCGTAATTATTGACTTTTCCTCAGTTATATCAGTTGGTCTGTTATTTAGAATAAGACAGGTCTGTAGAATGAGACCGTAATTCAGTTTATTTCATTTAATTTTATTTCTTTCATTTTATTTTCAGCTAACACACAGCTAGCGTAGTGGCTAACGATACATGGCTGCATTATCGAGGGTCCTAACTCGCCCTAAAACACGAATTTACAGGTTTTGTTTCGACTGAAAGACTCAAACCTGTATCTCCGGATAGCTACTAATTTTGATCTTTCTTTTTGTTTGTTTTGTTTTGTTTTTTGTAAATTTTGTAAATCCCAGTCTGATGATATCAATGATCGCTATTATGCAAGACAAAGGAATTACTTTACGGCAAGTTACGCACGTCGTCTGTGACAGACTATCTGCATTTCCTTGTTCACGGTCCCCCTTGTTTGAATGACTGCCGTCACCAAAATCCTTTTGAATTAGAAGGTCAAATATTAATAGTCACTTGTTATAAGCACCGTCCCGGTCTCCATGTGGCAACCCCACATACTGAAGACAAAATAAAGGAAACAGTTTCCCTGGCTTATAATGAGAACAATATTCAACGAGAACAATCTTCATGGGGGGCATTTTGCTGACATGGTTTACTGACTTGTCACTTAAAAGGAAGATGCACGTGTGTTTTGAGTTGTGTTACATCAGAGCAGTTTCTTCTTTTGAGATGTAAATCATAAACTTTCGCTTTGCACTTATCAGGTCTTAATATAAAAAGTAAAACCTTCCTTAAAACGATTCTGCTTGTAGCCATCTTAATAATAATCAATGGATACTACACGTGATCTGGATTTTCTTTCTTCGTGCAGATGGGAGACAGTGATGATGACCATGATCGCAGGAGAAGGGACAAATTCAGACGGGAGAGAAGTGACTATGACCGTTCAAGAGAGAGAGAGGACCGGCGCAGAGATGACTGGAATGACAGGTTAAAAAGAGAGATGCTATTGGGCACACGCCAGATTCAGTGAAACCTGATACAGCCAAATCATATTCAGATGAACAGCTAAATGTTAATAAATTGTAGCTCTTTGCTGCTCTTACACTGAGTAAAGTGGATATTAAAGATAGACTTGTGTGTTTCTTACCTTTTTTTTCTTTCCTCATGTTTTCTCTCCTTCCTCTGATTGTGATCATTGGTCCAGGGAGTGGGATAGAGGCAGGGAGCGGCGAAGTCGTGGAGAGTACAGGGATTATGATAGAGGTCGAAGGGAGAGATTTACCCCACCCAGACACGACATGAGTCCCCAGCAGAAACGCATGAGAAGAGACTGGTAGGATTTGCAATGTTACTATTGCACAATGTCTGTAACCATCTTTTATTTTACTTAAAGCCCCTTATCCGTTCCTGGCAGGGATGACCATGGTGGAGACCCCTACCGTGGTGGGTATGACTTGGGTTATGGTGGTGGAGGAGGGCCCAGCTATGGACCACCACAACATTGGGGCCATCCCGACATGCACCTCATGCAGCCTCATCAAGGCATCCCCATTCAGGCCAGGTAATTAATTTAAGTTCAGTTTTGAAGTTAAATGTTACTTTACATATCTTTAAAGATATTTTTAATGTTGTTACCTCAGATATGTCTTTTTGCCAACTAGCTTCTTGGCTAGTCAAAGCTCCATCCAACATATCTTTCTTTCATTAGGCTTGGTAACATCCACGACTTGGACTTAGGTCCTCCTCCTCCAATAATGAAGAGCTTTAAGGAGTTTCTGCTGTCCTTAGATGATTCTGTGGATGAGACTGAGGCCGTCAAACGCTACAATGAGTACAAGATCGACTTCCGGCGACAGCAGATGCAGGACTTCTTTTTGGCTCATAAAGATGAAGAGTGGTACGATCTCAGATGCCTTTACTACATAAGCCCTTATCAAGAATATAATTTTTTTTATTATAGTCATAATATAATTATTGCATCGACAGATCCATTAGCATTACTTAAGCTGTTATTTTTTGTTGTCCTCACCAAATATAATTGGCTCTTTATTTCTTTATTGGCCTTTTCATCATTTTAGGTTTAATTGCTATTTAAAGGCAAATATAATAGGCTGAGCCTGGTCCTTTTGGTGGGTTTATCTTAGAATTCTATTCAAAAATTCAGATGATGTTTTTATTTGTAATTGATGGCTAATGAAATTGGTACATTAAAACAAGGTGCATGTATATGCCATCTCCGTTATGTTCTTGTTAAACTCTGGTGCTGTTAATGCACACAAATTAAAAGCAGTGGAAAGGCGTTTGGTATGACAGTTTCACCCAGTACGAGGACCAGGCACACACAGTTAATTTATAACTAATGACTGTTGCTATAGTACTTGTTGACAAAATAAGAAAATCAACCCAATTTCAACATTAGTTTATATTTGTTATAAATGTATTTTAGGAGTTTAATTTTTTTTTATCCATAAATATCCATAGCTCCTTAGGCAGGAATACAAATATTATCACTAGTCAAACATTGGGTATAGAAAAAAAAATCTAGGAAGTAATGTGTGTTAATTGTTTATTGTCACTCTCATGTAACGAAATTGTTTAAAGTCATCATTTGGTGCTTTGACAAAAACGTCTTTGTTCCTTGGGTTGATTGTCTTATTTGGAGTAACACAAGATTTGTAATTGTGTGCTGTCTGTTAATGCTTTGACACTTGTTTCACAGGTATCATGCAAAATTATTCTGTTTTGTCATAACCCATTTTCTTCCCTTCATTTCAACTACTACGTTGACGACGATTTTTTTCAAGATGAGAAAAAGTGGAGCTCATCCGCAAGAATCGGTCTTAGACAGACAGGGCATGCACTGCGCACAATGCAGTTGCTCTTAGACACACAGTAACAGGGATTTTAGATAGACAGCCATGTAGTCGTCCGCACACGGAAATTTTTTTTTTTCTTGTTTTATCCTTTTTCGACACAATTTTCTTTTTATATTCGGATCAAATCCCAAAACCGAATTTGTGTGCATACAGACACACCATTGGGGTGAAGTGGAGCGCACTTTCACAGAAGAGACCCCGCTCTCTGTATTTATTTGTTATTAAACTGGCAGAACAAAAGGTAACTGTAGTCCACTTAATGCTAACATTTTTAATGTGACATTTTGAATATGTAAATGTTTAATTTGATCATCTCTGTTGTTTTTTTCCTGCCTTTTTTTTCTTTCTTTTTTGGTGAGTTAATCTCAAATCTTCTAACATTGTTGAGTAATTGGCTATGAAGACCACAGTCAAAACATAGAATTACAGAAAATTATAATAACTAGGATATACTGAAGACAAATTAAAGTTTTGTCATATGCTAGATTACTTATTGAATTGGAGTTGTTTAACATAAAAAAACCCTATTCAGAATAAATGTTCTGTTAAAAATGTGATTAGAAGAAACTTAAAAAAAAAGAAGTGTAAAATACACAGATGTAACGTAGGCTTGTAATATTTATTTGTTCTCTAACTTTTGCTTCCCGCTCATCCCAACCCCCATCATTCTCTCCCCAATCTGTTGTGGACGCCCAACTCTGGACACAGGTTCCGATCCAAGTACCACCCTGATGAGGCCAGACGACTTAAGGCAGAGGCCCAGAGGGCTCTGCACAACCGCCTGAATGTGTTCATTTTCCTAATGGAGAACGGCTGGTTTGATAATGTCTCCCTGGACATTGAACAGACCCCAGCCATCATCAAAGTTTTGGATGCAGGTGAGGTCTCAAACAACTTAAAGAGCATTGTTAACCTGTGGAGTTTTCATTTGTATCTACAATTAAGTCTGCTTTTACAATAAAAGCAAAAATGATCTGACCTAATTGCATGGATGGTACTTAGAAGAGTACTTCTATGGCTGAACCATAACGTTCTTTCTGCATTTCAGCTGTGATAAAAATGGAAGGGGGCACAGACCATGATCTTCGCATCTTGGATCTGCCATCTGAAGAGGAAGAAGACAGAGAGAAGTCAGCATCTATTTCCAGGGGCACTGAAGTTTCCAAGAGAGAAGACCTCAAAGCTTTGGGTAGTGACTGCAAACCAGTGGAGAAAGACAGAAATGAGAAGGTATGTGTGCTCTGTTAGACAGGCGGTAGACATTTCATGAGGCTCTGTTGATGACAATGAACTGTGGCACAGGAGGGTAGTGACTCAGCCAGCACAGAGAAAGCTGCCACAGCAGAAGGAGAGGATATGAAAGAGGAGGCAGAGAAAGAACCAGCAAAAGAAATTCCTGAACCTAAGAAAGTAAGTGTTCCTTCTGATACTGAATTAGTTCTTACCAAGAGAAAGAAATAAATTGAACTGGCCTGATTGTTTTTCAATTTGATTGTTTAGCCAAGAAGAAAGAGGAAGCGCAGCGGGGACAGCGATGATGAAGCCAGCGCCTCAGAGAGTGACTCGGACTCAGATTCAGACTCCAACTCTAACTGCTCTGACAAACCAGTGAAGAAGGAAGAGGAAGACAAGGATGAGGAGGAAGAGGAAGGTGAAGGTGAGAAATCATGCCTGTAGTGTCTGGTTATACATTTTCAGGAGTATAATATGTATCTTTCTGTAATTTAGCACTCATCAAATAAATCTCCCTTTCCTGTCTAATGATCCAGAGGAGAAACCCAAGGAGAACTCCGAGGAGGACAAGAAGGAAGAGAAAAAGCCCAAAGACGACTCTCCTAGACCACGGCCTCTCCACAGGACTTGCTCTCTGTTCATGAGAAGCATCGCTCCCACCATCTCCAAGGCTGAGATTATTGCTGTGAGTTGTATAAAAGAAGCATACCTATCAGATCCAGATCTTTAAGTGCACTAAACAGATACGTGTCCTGGTTTAAACTGAGCGTGGTTTCTTTTTCTTCTCAGCTGTGTCGACGTTACCCTGGGTTTCTGCGTGTTTGCTTGTCTGATCCCCATCCAGAGCGCAGGTATGAAAAATGAAAACTTGGCATTATTTGCTACACTAAAGTGTAAATGGTTGGATTAGTGTAGTCATTCATTACTTTGACATGAAACCTGCACCGTCTCAGGTTTTTCAGACGTTGCTGGGTGACATTTGACCGTAGCGTCAACATCAAAGAAGTCTGTTGGAACCTTCAGAACATTCGGGTAAGTGCACCAGTCATAAGTGTTGGCACTGCTATAACTTTGTGTTGCAGGTGGCTTTAGAGATGCAGAGATCGTTCAAATTTCAGCTGAGGCCTTTACCAGTCTGTTTTTACCCTTCACAGCTGCGAGACTGTGAACTGGCACCGGGGGTGAACAGGGACCTGGCTCGGAGGGTGCGTAATGTTAATGGCATTACTCAGCACAAGCAGATTCTCCGCAATGACATCAAGCTGGCTGCCAAGCTCATTCATGCCTTAGATGAGAAAGGGGAACTTTGGAGCAACAAGTCCCAGGAAGAAGGGCAGAGCAGTGAGGTATAGTACCTGTACCCATGCAATTTAACCGATTTTTCTCAAGTTATTTGACCATCATCATCATTTGTGGGGTTTTTTTATTTCCACAGTTGCCAGCGCAGAACCCCATCTTGAAGAATATTACCGATTACCTGATAGAGGAGGTCAGTGCTGAGGAGGAGGAGCTTCTGGGCTCCGGGAGTGGAATGGATTCTGAGGAGGGCATCAAGGAAGGAAACCCTGCAGAGATGACTGTTGAGAGGGATGACAAACTTGTCAAGGTCATTCCTTTACCACACTTAGAACAGTTTAAGATATAATATCCATCTGATCTTCTCTTTTAAAAGTGGGTTTCTCCATTTGTATCTTCACTGTGCTAGGCCTGTCAATTTTACCATGTGTTGTTTCAGGTTTTGGATCGTTTGGTCTTGTACCTCCGTGTTGTGCACTCAGTTGACTACTACAACACCTGTGAATACCCCAGTGAGGATGAAATGCCCAACCGATGCGGCATGATTCATGTACGTGGACCCATTCCTCCCAACCGCATCACACATGGAGAAGGTCAGTGTTCTTCCCTTTTCATGTTACGTGACACAAAAGAGACCTCTGGGATG
Source organism: Rhamphochromis sp. 'chilingali' (assembly GCF_963969265.1). Lineage (NCBI taxonomy): Eukaryota > Metazoa > Chordata > Actinopteri > Cichliformes > Cichlidae > Rhamphochromis > Rhamphochromis sp. 'chilingali'. Next base: position 12,504,730 of record NC_137946.1, read on the forward strand.
AAAACGTAAATGTTGACTCAGCTGTAGTGAAAATGAATCTTCCAACATCCTGAAGTTGACGTGAATTTTAACTGTTGTGTTTGCTAGCTAAACATTTGCTGTGCTTAGACTATTTTGCCACCTATCATAAACAGTGCCAAATGTAGGCAATGCAGATTGCAAAAAAAAGTTTAAGTGAGGATTTTAAAGTTTTAGTGTTGATTCAGAATTTAATAAGATGACATCCCCTCATTCAACAGTGCAACAGTGGGAGAAAATGATGGAGGAGAAGTTGGCCCCCTTGTTTAGTTTAAAAGAAGTCTTGTCTGAAGAAGAGGGGGTGAAGATGGGCCGCAAGGACCCTGAAGAAGAAGTGGAGAAGTTTGTGTCTGCCAACACACAAGAACTGGGAAAAGATAAATGGCTCTGCCCTCTAAGTGGAAAGAAATTTAAGGTTGGCACTTGGAATGAATAGTATTCAGGACTGTACAGCATGACCACAGTCAATGCATTTTATTAAACACAAAGGAGATATACCAGTAGTTTTTGTTAGAAGTTCTGTTGTAATTTTAAAAAAATAATAATCAAGAATTATTTCTGTATATATTTTTTATTTTTTTTATTTCAAATCAAATTCAAGGGTCCAGAGTTTGTACGGAAGCACATCCTCAACAAACATGGGGATAAAATTGAAGAAGTGAAAAAGGAGGTTAGTTTCTTCAACAATTTCCTGATGGATGCCAAGAGGCCATCCCTGCCAGAGATGAAACTTCCTCCTCTTCCAGGCCCAAGCCAAGGTCGGTTTGAGATTTTTGTCTAGTAAACCCAGAACTACAGATATTCTTCAACAGAGATAAACAGAATAGTAAGAAAAAGATACACTGGGCCCGTTTCATCTCGCAGGTTTGCTCAGTCCCAGTATGCCGTTTCCTCCCCAAGGTCCTCAGGGTCCAATGGGCTTTGCACAGCCTCGTCCTCCTCTGATGGGCTACGGTGGTATGTTCTGAATTTACCCTTTTATACTAAAAATGAGAATGTGCTTTCCAGTCAAGTCGCAACACTTTTTCTTTTTTCAAATTAAAATCATTTTTTGAAGCTGGTGGGCCTCCTTATCCACCCAACCAATATGGTGGAGGCAGAGGCAACTATGACAACTTCCGCGGACAAGGTGAATACCTGGGTAAGCCGCGCAACATCAGGTGAGACCGCTGTACGTGTCTTTATTTTGCTACAAACATTTTCTTTTTTCTGCTAATGTGGAAGTTTGAAACTCCCTTTAAAAGATCGTTTCTACTGTTTTTCTGTTTGCATTGCCATCCATTGCAGAATGTCACGAGGTGACCCACGCAACATCATTGAGTACCGTGACCTGGATGCACCAGATGATATGGACTTCTTTTAGAAGGTTCACATTTTTTGCTCTTTACCAGTGTTGTGTTCTGCCTGCTTTTTGGAGTAATGAGATTATTTCATTTCTTAAAAGGCTTGTTTTGTAATTATTGTGCAACCAGAACTGCTGTAAACAGATTCATTAATAAAGTTGTGATCAAATTACAGTAATAAGTACTAAATTACTTGTGAAGTTGATCTGATATAAAAAGAAGTAATCTGTGACAAAGTGCATCATAATTTTTTAGTGGATCTTAAATAATACACAGCTTTTTTGGGGGGGGGGGTACAGCTCAAAACAACACAATATCCAGTAAGATTTTTTTCTTTTGTTCATGAAAACTAGTGGGATTGTTTTAATAATGCAAACAAAAAAGGAAAAGTATGTCATGTTATGAGATAATAATTGAATCATTCCAAATATGTACAGCTTTCAGAAACACGTGAGAATATTTTTTTCAATATGTTGTTAAAATTATTGCCAAACATGATTAAACTAATAATCCTCCAGTGTTTTCCATACAAACAGCAGTGCCACATAAAGGCTTCACGTCATAATTATTTAAAACATGTGATGAGCAGTTTTAAATACAGGCACATTTTTATAGACTGATGATCACAGGAAACCTTCAATGTTAATATAGGTCCATCACGTCAGATCCATAGTGACTCCAAGTCGTATTTGGTGCAAACAGTTTATGTCAAAATATCTAAATTATCCGAAGCTCGTGATTTTCTGAAAGTCCGCAGCTGACCTTGTGTTCGTGGAATAATTTGGAAAGGGCCTGCATGTAAAGTCTGTGATAATGGTCGACTTCCTCGTCTGTGGGCGTGACACGCTTTGGCACTGAGATTGGACTTCCCACTGAAAAGAGTACAGTGTGAGAATAAAATGGGCTCAGTACATAAAAGTGGTATTGGCTATTTAAAGAATAATAAAATACCCACCAACAGTCGTGATTGGAGTCCTGTAGGGCATGAGAACAAAGCGCTCACCGACAAAGAGACACGGTGCAAAGCCCATGATTTTTTTAAACAAGTCCTGTAACCTGCGACACAGACTGCCCTCTGCGAAAATCACCTGCTGGTAGAGCTCATTCTCCCCGAATGAATAAACGGGCACCAGATCAACACTGTGGAAGGTCAGAGTTCAGGTTTCAGTGTTTTACATATTTGTATATTTTCTTTCTTAGTGTATAATTCTCACCCCAACTCAAGGGCCAGTCTGACAAATCCCTTTCTTTCCTTCATGACCACTGTGTTGAGTCCGGGAGAGGATGCCAGAGACTCGGCAGCGCCCCCTATCACAATTACCACTGCATTCCCTTTGCCGCTTTTTGAAAGGAGGTGGACCAGGCTTGGTTTGCTGACTGGGTAAAGTCCTTATCAGACAGAGTAAGAACAGAAGTAGTTCAGGTCAGGAGCATAACAGGGACTTTTTTGTTAAGCTGTAACATGCAGGTATACACTGTCAACAGGCTTTCAAATTCAGTTAGCATCAGTAACATGTAGGTATTCTTTCTTCCATTTGCATTCCACAAAGTAAAATCACTTTTTTCTGCAGAACATGAACTGTATACTGTAGTATGATCAATAAACTGCTGTTTCGGCCTAATGCAAAATGCTTCTCGGACTAAGAAACGGAGTAGTTTAGTCCCCTTGCTAAAACATGCGATAAATACCTGCGCTCATGATGTACTCCCTAAAGAATGGTATCCTGAACAGGCCCGCCAGCATCGCCAGGCTGGCTCGCACGCCGGGAAATGCCTCAGCAAAGCCACAGCTCTCCGTGCTGAAGCAGGTAAAGGCTCCAGTACACATGATGCCATGTGGGTGAGAACCTAGGATGTAGTTTTTGTTTGGATTCAGCTCTGCTGTCTTGACCAGCTAAGAAAGAACATTGACACAAGAGGGTTAATGTTGGTGATCACGGATGTTGCTGCTGTTAAACAGCCATGCCCATTTTCACTCATCTGACTGAGGCAAAGATTAGACACTTGTTCTTGCAGGCTTTTGACTGCGTGCCCTGCGTGAGGGCCTCAAATATAATATGCTCTTTGTAAAGACTAATAACAGGATTTTAGGTTTCCAGTGCTTCAAGTGTGCACTGGAGTAAAAATGTATCTTTCCGTACCCCAAAAACATCCCAACATGGAATTCAGTTGGACATTTCATAGGGTTTGAGATTTTTGAAAATATTAGCTGTCCTGTACACAGTAAGCATCTGTGTGTTAGAAGCAAATAAACAGATCTAAAGATATTTACCCAAAACTTACTTTAACGGGAAAGTAGTCTCTCATGTGCTCCCATACCTTCCACTTTCTCACAGACATCGTTCTTCTGCCCCCTGATGGAGACATTGAAAACCTTAGAAACACTGAGTGTCCCAGTTTCACAGTGCACGTTAGCAAAGCTAAAGAGTATCCTGATATGATCACTGGTATGCAAAAACTGTATACTAAATACTAAGAGTTATAAAAACAATGGTAAAACTAAAATAAAGCTATTTTTAAGCAGCAAACCCATTTAATGTAGCCAGTATACATGCATATACTGTAAATCATAATTTTTGAGTGTGCTGTTACACACTTTAAAAGGTAGGCCTTTTATTAGTGTATAAACTGCATATTTTGTTTTTTGTATCGTCATTATTTTCATGCATACTTGAATTTCTTTACCTCTTTCGGGTTTATGCCAGTCCATCACCAACCATACCAAGTAGAGAGCAGACAGCGGCCACAGAGAGGTAAACATAAGATACACCATCAGTATGATACAAGCCACTCCTGGAGATGGATGTTTTTCATGCCATGTCGACCAGCATTGGAGTTGGGAAGGAGCAAGAGATTTATTTTATGAGTTAATTAATAATGCAATTAATACACTGATGTTTGTTAGGAAATCATTAAAAAAGGATAGTATGGCAACTTCTTACCCAAGAGGAGAAAGCTTAGCACCCACTGCAGAACACTTATTGACTCTAAAAACTCCTTCAGCTGAGTTTTTTCTCGAGTCATTCTTGCAACCTGGAGGCCAAACCATCATTTTTCAGCTATCAATAACATTTTAATGCGGACTCTCATTTAGTAAAGGTCACGACTGTAATGAATAGTATAGCGTATGGCCTTTGAAACGACAAAAGTGGCTTTATCCAAGATCATAAAATTTTAAATAGATGACTTTATGACAGACAACCGATTTCATTGATGACCAGCACATAAGCATGTACTCTTAAACTTCCTTTAGGGAAGAAAGAGGCTTGAAACCTTGGCAGACATGCAGGAGCCTGATCAAATGACTCGCTTATGAACAAGCTCACAGGCAAACTTACATGCTAGATTTTTTTTTAACCTGCTTAAAAGTTAAACTATTAGCAGCCCAGCCTAGTAATGCCGTAAAACAAGACCTAACCCTAACCAAAAGCAATTTTTATGCTGCAAAGTTCCATAAAATGTTGTATTTTACCTTAGTAGAGTTAATTCCAAAGTTAATTTGAATGGATGCAGATTCGTTGCTTCCCCGCAGATCAGCACTATGCACTTTGACCAGACCGTGTACAGCTGCTGATAACAACTCCACTCACCCAATACTTTGTGACACAAGTAACTTATGTCAGAGATAAACACAGCAAACGTTAATGGGATTTAATAAGATACTGCAGTTATTTAATCTTTGTACTTTTACATACAGTGATTTAATTTGATTTTGTCCTTTTTGTCTTTGGTGTGGTGATCATCAGGATTACATGTCAGTCTCTTTAGCTGGTGTTATTTCTAGGAATCGTCTCATGCAGCTTCACAGCCACTTCACTTGTAAATTACATAAAGCAGACTTCCCTATAAGTCTTCTCATGAGCTGATGCTGATTTTCCTGCTACTGTAAATGTCATGAATGTGTTTCTCTCCTAAATGTTGTTCTTGCTCACTGATTTACTGAGATCATTTCTACATGCCTGCCTGGTGATAAGGCTCTGCCCTGAAAGCTCAGCATTTCCTGCATGGTTCAGGAAAGTCAAGTGATTGTGCCCTATGCAGCACTGAGAGATTTCTATTGTAAAATAATGAGGAATAATGAACTGGTATAGCAACAGTGAAATAGTTTGGCATATAGGATCAAATAAGGAAAGAGTGAGGCTTAGATTCAGACTGATCAAGTTAGTTTTTTTTGACAAACTGATATTAAAAATGAGACATTCAGAAATAAACCACAGCACAGACCTTGCTCTCCTCCTCTTGCACATTTGCTCCTGTCAATCAAAGATTTAATGCAAAATCTTATACTTTATTTTGAAAAATTTGAATAAGGGGAGCAATTTTTAAAAATCTGACTTTCTCAAGTGGCGGTTTTCTCCATCAGCATCCACGAAAAAAAACCCAACATGAATACAAAACACAAAGCAGACATTTGAAGTACTGTAGATATACTGCCACACCACTTCTCATAACACTAACCACCACTCAACTGCTCTGATCCTTAATCATATAAAGAGCTAAAGTCCCACTGGGTCCATCTCTATTTCACTGACTTTATATATCCTGTGCAGTGGAGAAGTTTCTGTCATCTGCTACTGTACTGGCCAGTCCAGGCTCAGCACCATGCCGTTTAAACATAGAAAAATTTGATTATTTTGTTTCATGTCCTGTCTACTGCACATTAAAGGCTTGGATTTTCTTCTGGTTGGGCCTCTGAACCTATGCTGCTAATGTTGCAATATCACTGTTGACTGATAACAGTGATAATAATCTGTTAGTTATGGACATGACTTTTAAGGAATGTGTCAGGTGCAGGTGTACGGTCAGCATGCATGTGCTTTTAAGTTAGATTAATCCTAAATGGGCTAACACCAGATTTTATCCCAGCAGATCATCTTTAGGCTCCAACAGCGATAGATGCATATGACATAAACATCCAACACAGTGACTGATCAATATTTAGAAAAGTTTTAATCAAACCTAAACTTGGACTTTGGATTCACGGCTCCACTTGTGGCAGTCCAAAGATTCCACCGATACACATGATTACAGCGTGTTTCTCAAGAGGGAGCACTCCTAATCTAGATATCTGAAAGATTCACTTTTAACTCCAACCCAGTCACCCATATAGTCTCCCGTTGACTTTAGGGGGCGTGTCAGCCTCACACAGGCCATGTGTTGGCTAGTTGGTCATGTGACAACGACCTTAAAAAAAAAAGAAAGAAAAAGGAAAATGCCAGTGTTTGATCACATCACCGGGAAATATGAAAGAAAATATATCTGCACTAAACAGTGGGTATTTTCACATTTAATATTATGATGTCCTCTAATATTTTTTGCTTTCACTGCATGGTCATCTGGAGGCAGTTAATACAAAATGTTAATATTCCTCTGACGGCTTAGCCTACTTTGTGGTACTCAGCGCGGGCTTTTTGGCGAGCTTATTTTATACTTAATAGTATTTTATCCTCCATTACATCACCGCGATCCTCCTACAATGTTTTATATGGCAGGCTGACTTTGTTTTTGCACATCACAGCACTCTGGTGAAATAAAAGGGCTTTTTGTTGTTTGCATAAAAAGCCTTTAAAAAAAAAAGTAAGGACATTTAATGAGTGTGCTGTTAATATGAGCAGTTTCTGTGGCTTTCACTTTCACTGAGCGATAAATAGCAGGATAACAGGAATCAGTTTTCTCAAAACAACCACTGGGTTGCTCTCAGGAAGTACTGTATGAATATTAATATGGATGCGAATGCTCAGTGAGGATGCCCAGCGCTTGAACCAGCACAGCGCGCTGACATCTGCGCATTTTTTGTTTTGACGTTTTTTTTTTCTTCTTCTTTCTGTTCATCCCCGCATTTGTGAGCGTGTTTCTTTTGCGGATGATTTTGAAAGAAACACAGACACAAGGATGATGTCGGCTGGGGAGCATTTTAACGTCGCATTGAATTGCATATTGGTTTTCAATAAGATCTCGCACCGGCCAGTCTACAGCGATCCTCGGTAGTACAGTGCGCCGTTTATCCCCCTAAAAATGGAAGACCTTTCACGTCAAGAAAAGGCGTCAGTCCGGTGATCGGCGTCTGAATATCTAATTTTTTATTTCCACGTCAATTGACACATCTGGGAAAGGATTCATTTCCCTTCCCTTCTGTTTACCAAGACAGCTGTGTCATCAACAACCGGCGTGGTTTTGTTGTTGTCTGATTTTTTTACGAGTCTGGGCAACTGGTTTAGGCGATCGGCACAGTCTACCTCTGCGCCAGCCGTAGACTCTACAGCTATCAAGGTAGGTATCACACCTTCATTTGTGTTTTGTTTTTGCTGCATAAATCACAAAATCGTTTAGCCCACGTAGAGAGCTGTCGTGGTTATGGTGGTTATGGTCTGCCTTATTAGCAAATGAAAACATGGTATATTGCGGAGGGACGTCGGGCATTTTTACGCGTAAATTTCACCAGAGTGCACGGGTGACAGCGAGCCGCCGTGTGTTCACTAGCCAAATTGTTCAACCTTGAAGCCTCGCGGCTCGCGTCATTCAATGCGAGGCCCGTATTTTAGCCCCAAACGTAAAAGATCCGTGCAGATATCGCCACATCGCCACGCAGTAACAACCCACAGCTCGTGTACAGTCGTGACATCCCCGTATAAATATTTCACCAGAAAACAAGCCCGCATCAGCTGACTATTGATGCTGAAGCATGCACGGCGCTGTTAATCAAAATATCTACAGCACAGCGGTGACAGGGGCGGCAGTGTTTGGCGGTCTTAATCTGCATGGCCCTGATGGGAAACATCTGCATGTTTACGGATTATACGAGTCCGTAAATGCAGCACGGTTGTGTGTTTTTGAGTGTGCGTTCGTGCGTGCGTGTGTGAACGGGCGGTAATACTCTGATTGTGAGTATAGGGGTGACGTGTGTGTGTATGTGTGCGTTTGTTTGTGCGCATCCAGGTGAGGATGTGTTGGCGCGTCTTGGAGGTGCGGGAGAGAGAGGCAGGCGTCTGGATGGAGGGAGCCACATCACTAGATTTCTTTCTCTTTTCTAAAGGGAAAGCCATCTGGTGATTAATACTCGATCAACTGCCGCAGTGTTCTTCCTTAGATCCTCCATAAGACGATTCAAAAGCGTCGAGAAGTTGTGAATTGAACGCAAAATTAAGGCTAGTCAGCAATGTCTCCCCCCCTCAACCCATACCCCACCCGCCTTCCGGGCGTGACAGCCTCTAAACAGCCTCTGAACAGCACTCCTGCTGAGAGATTTCTTCGTCACAGTCCACCCTAAAAAGAAGAAGAAAGGCAAGAAAACACAAAAAACCCCAAAAAACAACTTGTAATTAGACTGCTTCAAAATATTACAGATAGGAAGCTATGTTGGAAGAAAATGGAATATCCATACAGTTTATTGTAGGTATTAACTGCCTGCCACAAAACAAATAAAAGCATTTAAAAAGGACAAAGCAGTCCCAACATGAATAATGAAGGCCTCCCCTTTGAATGTGCAATTAATGTAATCATTTGCCTTTAAAGATGCTGGACCAGCAAGACTGAATACTTCACTGCTTGAAACTGAGACTGACACTATTTACTAGCCAGTCCCAGTTGACCTTGGAGCTTAATAAGACCAAAATCTTCCTATACGTTCATTTAAATCTAGCTTAGGTTAACAGATGCACATAATCAGGGTCAGTTATGTGAGCATCTCTTGTGCAGTTTGGCTTAACCACTCCTAGCTACAGAGTGGATCGGGGTTGGGTGAGAGCAGCTGTGACTTTGGGGTCATTGAGTGCAGGCTATGAGCTACGCATGCTGTGCAGTGTGTTTTGCATGCAGAAGAAAACCGGTGCTCAGACCACCTGTCACTGACTGCCGGGCTCACCTAGTGATCTCAAAATGTGATTGTAGCGAAATGTGATTAAAAACAGGAAGTGGCAGCTCTGCGTTGCGGGCCGCAGTCATTTTATTGTGGTATTAAAAGCAGGAAGTGGTGGGAATTAAATAGAGTGGGTTTCATTTCATGCCCTTCAATCCCAGAGAGGTTTATCCCACTAAATTAATATTTAGAGCTTTTAAAAAATACATGAAATATAGCAAAAGACTTGAAGAAGAAATGAAATTGAGCGGAGGTTATTGTTGTTATTTACTAACGGAAATAATTTAAAAAAGGAAGTCCCAAGTGTTTTTGATGAGGAAAGAAAGATTCTGACTGCATTTGAGCTTCTTTCCATCAAGAGGATGGAAATGCTCAGCTGCTCTAGCCCGCTGTGTGCATCATGTCTGATTTAAAAACGAATGAGAAATTACTGGATCCAGTGAGGATGAGGGATGGCCTATGCGTGGCCACAGAGGAGAGGGGACTAATAGGAAAGAAACACAGAGAGTGAGGGGACTGATGGATGAGAGACAGACTTGGCAGATGCTGACATTTTAAGCCCATTTCTCTGGTGGAGTAGATACCCGTGTCTACATGAGCACTAATGGTTGTTTTTTTTTTTAAACTGAAGCACCAAAACAGATTGTTTCCCTAGAGTTTGAATATTAGCATGCTGTTAAAAGTAATACTATAGTGTAATGTGGGCAATGTTAGCATACAGTGCTATTTTTAAGGAAGAACATGAGACATATGGAATCAGAAATGACCACGATTTCCTCTGTTACAGACTGTGATCAATGTGAGTGACTGCAGACAGTTAAAAAAGTGCATTTTGATCAACTCTTCCTCTTTATTTGGTGTATATTTAGTTCACATCTTTTCAGTGGGTTTCCCGGGTGAAGTCTGGCCACATTTGTACCTCTGTCGCTCATCTTCACGTCCCCCCGTATATGTTCAACAAATGTAATGCTTGCAAAAGTGATGAAAAACCAAAAGAATACTACAGCTGAACATCATTTTTTTTTCTCAAACGGCAGCAACATATGATGTTGATCCATGTTTAACTCATTTTTTAAGGTAAGCTAGTGAAATAATGCTACACATTCACGTGTTCCTGCTTCTCAAACAGGTAGATTTTCAGCTTCTGTTTGTAAAATCTAACAGTAAAATTATGGTTTACACACATTTTAAAAAACCTTTTGGTCAAACTAAGATTTTTGCAGTGTTGTATCAGTTTAAATCCATGTTATTAATTGTTACTGCCCATGCTCCTTTCTAAAATGACAGCATATCCTCTTTGTATTTTTACTGGCACTCCTGTGTCAGTTTATATTTGATGGGAATCTTTAACAAAGGGAGATTCAGATGCTTTGAGGAAAGTTTGTGATATTCTCTTGAGTCTTGTGTTGTGGATATGCTAGAGGAGAGCTGTGGGTTTAAAAGAAAAGTCATTAAGGCTTTATATGCTTATAAATCAGGAATCTTTAAGGACGTATTTCTTTTTTGTCACATTGAAAAAATTCTGGTTTATAAATATATGACCCCGTGATGAGGCTGATATTCTGTTTTTGTGTCACATAACTGATAATACGACAGTTATCAGTTGTTAATGTAGCGTAATTCTGGCCATAATGTCGCGCTGACCTTGCTAAATAATGAGAACTCTAAGAGACTGATTAAAAAATGTTCACAGCTGAAAGAGCAGAGGATATCCTGTGATAGGCCCTCATAAGAATGTCTACACATCCCATAGGACACCACAAAAGGACCAGTCTGGGCCTTATTTTTCTGCTAAGGTTTATTCCCCTTGTTTGTCGAAACTCAGACAGGAAGGTTAATGTTTAAACTTGGAAAAAAGTCACAAAGTCAATGCAACATTTTCATTTCCAGGTCCATATTTCTACTCTTAGATCTGGATTCCCTTTAAGCTAGCTTTGTCCTGATTGGCTGCCCCTTTTAAACAGACAGTTCAGAGCAGAAGGGAGTGGGACTTTGGTGCTTACAGCCAGAACCGTGTGCCTTAGATGGGATATCCCCTCTCTCTGACTTCTTGTAGAATAGAAAGTGTGTAGAGCTGTCTCAAGCCCGAGCTTGTGCCTCACCGGGATAACAAACACCGACATATGCTGATCTCATTATTTCAAACTTTGGCCATGTTTATTGTGATTTCCCCCGATGTAAAAGTATATGTTTATAGAAAAGAAGGAAACAGAAAACAGATCCACTTTAATCTAAAGCTGTATAAAAATTTAATAAAATAAAAATTTACCAGGCTTCCTGGTTCAGTTTTAAACCAGTATATCACCAGTGCCCGTCAAACCTTAACACTAAAGCCTTTGCTTGTAGATCAGACTCACTTTTTCATGTAGCTATTTTAAGCAGACACAGTGTATAGGAGTACATATAGGGCTAAAGGTAAAGGTCTCTAGCGGCTTCTTGATTAAAGGGCATGCCATTTACAAACCATGTCCTGGATACAAACCCAGACCTGAACATTGTTCGATGACTGCCCCACTTTGTCTTCTGCTTTTCCTCCCCTTTTACTCCAAGACTACACAGAAATAAAAGAACCCTAAATTGATTCTCATTAAGCTTCTTCTTCTTCATCTTCATCCCCCACTATAAATTCTTTCCTTTTTTTTCTCAGTAGAGAAGACTGAAATACTGGCCACTCTTCTTTTCTGTGTTGCTCTAAATACAGGTTCTGAAAAGCAAAACAAAAACACAGCAAAATATAATAGAATAATAGGCAGACCCTGCACGCACTGAGGGACGAGGTGGGGCTATTATTTTGCGCTACAAATGACTCCTCGGTGCTTTATCTGGGACGTCCCTCTGCGTCCACTTTGTTGGATGCTGTTGCTTTGTGACTCTTCACATTAAAAGCTCATAGACGTCTGTCCCTTGTCTGACCGGAGGATGACTGAATGTATATGGGCAAATTAACCAATGAAAATTTAAATTAAATGCCCCATTTAAATGCTTTTTTTCTGGATTGTGAGTATCTTAGAGCATCCACTTTCACTGCAGTGTGTAGTCAAGAGTAATGATGTGTGGTAATGATTTCCTTGAGGCAACTCATCTTTGTTCATTTCCCCTCTGTTTTCTTCTCATTAAACCTTTCAAAGTCATTTGCATGGTACCATGCAAAATAAATAAAGTTAGAAGCCAGCAGTCACTCCTCTCTTGTTGGCGCCAGGCTCAAGCCACGTTAATCACCAGCCGCCTGTGTGCATCTGTGTCTTTGCAGCATCATAAATAAATGCAAACAAAATGCAGATGTTTTCATCAAAACATAAGTTTACACATTTACACATTTTTATGAGCCATTCAAATTTTTTTATTTTTTTATTTTAATCATTATTATTATTTGGCAAGAAGCTGTTAGCAAAGTCATTTCAGGGTCATTATGTTGGAACAGTAATTGGCAAAATCTGAAATTACAGGAGGGACACAATGCAGCTTTTCTTTTCGTTTTGTTGTTGAAATTATACATGTTTAGGCATGCATAAATGGACCAAAGTGGTCCATAGTGTTATATTAATGTCCCCGGTCTCATTAATGTTTTACATTTATGCTAAAGACCTTCAAGAGACCTTCATTAATGTTTGCTAAACGATTAGGAGGCAGAAACGTGTTAATCGGGGCAGTTGTGTGATGCAAACAATCAAAAGCGTATCATGTTCCGCAAATATTGCTCCTCCACATGTCGCTGTATTGTGTGAGTGAGTGGGTCTCAAACTGATGGGGAGACATGATGGTCTTAGGAGTGTCTCACAGTGATAATTTATTGTCTGTGACATTGCCAAAGGTCATCGTAAACCAGCAAAAACTGAGAGCACAGCAGTGTTGGAAATTGGCGATCGCACATTCAGAAATGTAAATTCTAATTGTAGTGTAACTTAAATATGCTTTTTAAATGTCAGAGCAATTTTGCCTTGTCCTGTTAAAAAAAGAGAAAAGACTGCTGCTGCTCAGCTACTTGGCAGCAAAAGGAACTCCAGCTAATTGCACACAAAAAATATGCTGGGGGGTCCCACAAGCAATATGAGTTGTTGGGATTGGGGAAGGGATTCTGAATCATGCAGGTTATTTTATCTTTGCCCCAATCTGGGCCGTTTTCTTTTGAGAAATAATTCATTTTTTAAAAGTCAGTATTTTAAACCCTGTAACGAGTTTAAACGCTTGAGCATTTTAGTTCAAAATCCAGCTGGCACTTTTTCAGCTCGCCACATTTTCTCGCAGTCTTTTGAGCATTATTGCGCAAGAGAGCAAGACGTACAGCAGGTACATCAAAAGCGGACGCAGAGGATGTTAATCACACTCCTGTTTTTTGGACACGTATCTCACAATCATCTTGTTATAAGTGACTTTTTTTTTTCCATCTGCCTTTTCTGGCCATGTGTCCAACGCGACCACAACGCGAGTACAGCGTATGAAAGCACTGCCTCCATCGGGCCCCCTGCAGTGTGTAATCTGCCATCACCTGCCATTTGCCCCAGTTATAGCCTTTTCATTTCATCACTGTCAGTACAGTGAGCAGCAGGAATGACAAGAATAGGAATTGCTCAAGTGAGACCCCCCTGCTGAAAGCCTGCCAATAAGATAAGATAAGATAACTCTTTATTGTCATTGCACAGTCATACATAGTACAGTAAAATGGCCTGGTAAATGGCCTGTATTTATATAGCGTAGTACAATCATACCTGTATGGACGACACACCTGTACCACCTCTCTTTCATTTCAGTTTGCACGGCTTTGAAAAGCTCTCAGACATACTTGACCTGATTCAACACCTTTAAAAAGTCCCTGTTGCGATTTTATTCACCTTATACAAAGACAGAAAAGAGCTGGCAGTTAAGTGTGTGTGTGTGTTTTTCTTTCTTTTCTTTTTTTTTTTTTTTACCAGCTATTAACATCATGTAAAGTTTGTCATGTCTTAATGTGTTACAAAACCCTCTTGTCGTGAGTTACTGTCCTGCTCTTGAACACTATGGGGTGCATAACATGGTCCCTAAGAGATATGATTTGTTTGTAATGAGATCGATGAGTGGGAGAGCTGTGTGTGTGTGGGCATGTGTGTGCTTATCCTGTACAGCCTACACTATGACTCGCTTATCGGGGGATGTTGAGCACGAAGAGTAGGCTGATTCAAATGTTGGAAGACCACTTGTGGCCTACCTGGCTTTGCTAATCACACCAACGCTGCCGTTGCTTCATCTGTCAATCAAACGAAGGCCGGTCTGACATGCAGGTTTTTTGTTTTTCCAGTATGACTAACTGGGGGAGAGTTCTGATGCTTTCTTGTGTGTGGCGATGTTTTGATTTGATTTTTGAATAGAGGTCACCTCAGTCCTCATGCTTGTTTTTTATTCTTCTGCAGCTATCTCTGGACATTGTTCTCTAGCCAGAGGCAAAAAAATTTTCTTTGTTTTTTTTTTTTTTGCTTGTTTGAATGCGTTAGCTCTGGGAAGATGTGAGTCAAGCCCATGAACTGCTGTGAGGCAAATCATATGTGTAGCTTTTAGTGATGTTCAGCTGATCCTTTTTTGCTTTGGGCTATTTGAGTTTGCTTAATTGTTGCTGAATAGTTTATAAGGTTTGTCATGTTTGGGGAAGGGACACCCACAGAGCTGCAGATTATTTTGGTTTTGGCTGTTATAAAATACATAAAACATGCAAAGGGATATAATTTACTGAAAAACAGGCCTTTCTACCTAACAGAGAAAGGCAAGATGCTCAAAACTGAGCATCTTGAGTTTTATCTACTTGGATATTTTCACGATAATTTTGTAAACTAGATATCTAAATATATGACTTTAAGCTGAAGAAACTAACAGGAAGACAATATTGCAGGGTAATCCACATCCGAAAATGAGTCAGATCTTGGGTAGAGAAGGATGCTGGCTCAGTGAAGCGTGTGCAGCTGCGGAGTGGAGCTCTTCCCCTCATGCACAAGTGGAAGCATTAAGGAGTTTTTTTTCTTCCCTTTTCCACAGTTCTTACTCTTGTCCCTGCGGCGCTATATCTCACAGGCTGGGTTTCAACAGCCAGATGAAAAGACAAACAAAACAGAGACTACATTTTTCTATATGATGTGAATTCCCTCGTTTTTTTGTTAATGCAATCTTCGAAAGCCAGACTAACTTAAAGGGACCCTGCTCGGTTTTTAAATTGTAGCACATCTAGTGGCGGCACTTGTCAGCGTCCACATGCCGCTGCCGGAGAAAAGTCTGCTCTGAATCTTATCTCTGCGGTATGAGTTGATATTCCCACAACCCTTTATGCATGTGATAGAACAACAAGCTGCAGACCGAAGGAAAATCTGCCCAGTGTTGTGTAAATGCTTGCGAATGTGCAAGCTGTTAAGTGTTCATGTATGCTAAGTGCAGTGGGTCACCTTGGTTACTGCAGATTCCAGCAGAAGATGATGAAGGCAAGGGCGAGCTGAGGTGGGAGCTGGAGATTGGGAGGTCATTGGCTCGCTGCCTCTTTTTGACCAGAAAGACATCGTTTGCAGCGACATTATTTCCATTGTTTTTGCAATTATTTTATTATTGACCAGCTGTGACTGGTCATGTTTTCTATCCACGATCCGTGTGTTGTTTGCTCTAACAATAGTGGATTTATTTCTTGGGCGAATAGGTGCATACATTGAGCATCTCTGAACGTTTGTTGTGGCTCAGGGCTGTATCCTGAGGAATCAGGGAAGCGCTTTTTGTGGGATATTTTTGGTAGCGCTCCATGAAAGATTTAGTGGTCACTCAGTTTGAACAACGCTGAGGAGGAGAACCCAAAGTGTGCGAAGTGCCCCTTCACATACTTTTAAGTGAGTGTACATGTGTCTTCTGTGTGTTTAATGTTTTGAAGCAATGACTTTGTCATTAAGGGTTTTGGAGGGTTTTTTGATTTTTTTACATCCCAGTTTTTCCTGATAGCTGCTTTGCAGTTCTTTCATGCCCAAAACATGAGAAAGACATCTCGAACGTTTCTCTATCTCTTATGCACCAGCCTTCCATCCTTGTCCTGAAATGATACATCTTCCTCCTCCTCCTCCTCCTCCTCCTCCACCTCCTCCTCCTCCTGTCCATTCTCATCATCCACAGGCATCTCACTGCACAATGCAATATTGTAGAGAATTTAGCACACAACAGCAATGCACGAAGGGAAGCCGAAGGCACGCTTGAACCCCCGTAACCCTCAGATGAAAGTAGTGACTGTGGTTTGAGAGAATTCTTCCCATCACACACACACCGCACACAAACGTAAATTTGTGAGTCACACAATGCACAGGCTCACACATTCACAGGTTTTACTTTAAGTGATTGTTTTGGTTTGAGGAAGGGTTACATTGATTTGTTTTTGTGCACGGGCCCACAAAGCAATAGGTGTCAATTGGAGTGTTTTCTGGCCTGCAGGTTAGCTGGCCAGAGTGTAAAGGGTCTTTGATTTTAAAGGCAGAAATATCTTTAAGTGTTTAAGAGCCGAAGTCAGGTCCTACACAGCGGGCGGTTGACTGAACCTGACATTAAACAAGTTTAACCCCGATTCTGGAGAAACAACACGTGCAAAGTATTTCTTGAGCTGATCATGAATCATTTATCAGTGCTCCAAATGGACATCTTCTCCTTCTGATCCCAAAACAGCAGAATTTATGAATGTGACATTGTTCCCGCGTTCAGATGCGTTAAAGGTGGACAGCTTGTCATAAATTATTAAAGGATTTGACTCACCAAATGTTTAGGACAGCATTTCCCACTGCAAGTTCAGTTTCTGTAAACAGAAAGCGTGAGAAAAATCTGGCCATTAATATATTTGCAAGCATGTTTGTACTTGCAAAAAGGCAACTTTTCGACAACTGACCAGTGCTCGTCGCTCTGCCACGCGCCGTCTCTTTATATTTTTCTGCTGAAATTAACCAAATTTAACAAAATATTTTGAGAGTTCTTTCATGGGAAGATCCAAAAACCTGCTAAAAAACCTTGCTATATTAGACTAGCACAAAGACTGGAAGTGGGAAAACAGCAAGCCTTACTATGCTAAAAAAAAAAAATGCCTGCCAGCACCTCTAAACACACTATATAAATAAATGTGATATAGCGTGTTAATTAGTGATCTTCAGAGGAAGTGGCTGGGGAATTTTGTTATCTTTGGACACAGATCAGGTTTGCTTTTCCCCCCACTTTCTGTCTTTTGAGCTCCGATAACCAAAGTAAACTGGCTTGTGGCTTTACCTTGCAGACATTAGATTTGTATCTGATCTCACTCTAAGCATTTTATAGTGCTCTAAAAATATGTGCAGTGATATGATTTGGTGGATTAATTTGTTAAATCCCTTTTCCTCTGCTTTGCAGGGAGTTTATAAAAATTGTTTAAACTTATAATAACCTTTAAATGATCATGTAGTAGTCCCCCCCCCCCCCCCCCCCCCCATAATAATGTATTTAGTGCCCTAGTGCTATGCGGAAGCTCTCGTATCATGCTGTAATATGTTTACTATAAATGAGTGTTTCATTCGATTGTTAAAAAGCATCTCTTCACCAGATGTTACCTTGTTAAGGAAAGTGCTCAACACAAGTCATCATTTACATTTGACATTAAATGAGCCTTGACTCTATCAGATTTAGATTTCCTGCATAATAAGAAACTGAATAGATTTCTGTGCCTGGAGTTAAGTATTTCAGACTGAAGCAAATCATAGACATAAAAACAGCTGATATGGTTTGGGCTGAAAGAAGTAATGAGCTGTTTCACCCAATAATGTGTATCCAGCCAATGTGAAAGTTGGCGTTTAACTGTAAAAACATTTGTGATGGCTATTTGAGAAGAAGGAGGTGGGATTTCACATCCCTCCTACTTTGGTGTTTAATTCTTTACAGTATTTAGTATATCAGCTGGTATGTATATTCTCACCTTAAGTATTTTTTATTAATCTTTGTCTCATTGAAAAAGAAAATGGTTCAAATCTGGCTTGATAGGATTTAAAATACTAAGCGTTATCATTTGAGTGTATTTGCCTGGATTAATATTAGCCCCTGTATAGCTCAGTACAGATACTACTAAGATACATACTGTGCTATTTAAGAAACATGTGATATTTATTGATCCTGAGAGAGTCAGGTACAAATGAAGCTGCAGTGAAGTTTAACCCTGGGATCATCCTGTATGATGAGGCTGACGTCCTGCTTTGTGAATATTCAGCGGCTAAGGAAGAGATGCTGACAGTGTTGCTAGGAGACCACACACAGCGACTAGTGTGAGAGGCTTGATTTCACCTCCCTCCCCCATTCTTGTCGTCTGGCTGCCTTTCACTGTTTTTTTTTCTATCCTCTCTCCCTTCCACTTGCCTCCATTTGCACATTCCCTCTGCTCCCATGCTCCCTGTCTCTATCTTCCCCTCCGTCAGTCTGTCTGGGCAGTACATTTCCCGCCTAATCATATTCGTCTTCTTCCCCGTGTTGCTATATCAGTGATTCTCTATTTTGTTGGTTTCCCCCATTTTTCACCGTGCCCCCTCCTCTCTCTCTCTCCATTTCCCGCTGCCTCTGTCTCTCCTCCTCTCCTAGCTGTGTGTGTTTCAGGCTGCTCATTCTTCCACTGAACGTTTTGCTCCATCCTCATGCACTGCTTCCTCACCGCCTCTCTCTTCTTCTCCTCCTCTCCTCTGTTTGTTTCTCAGGCTTTGCTGTCCAGCTCAGGTGCTGAGATACCATACAGATGTGGGCTGGAATGGCTTTGGTATTCAGGAGAAACCAAACAAAGTGAAGGATATGTATAGTGCACTGTTTCCTAAATATCTGATAAAGTGAGCCAAAAATATGGTGTTGAGAAAATCCTGACCCCCCCCCCCCCCCCCCCTCCCTGATTTCCTTACCTATTGTCACAGATTGATTATTGAATTATTTGCTACAACATGTTAGCAACATGTTAACTATCCAGCCTCTGCAAACGCAAACATACATGTTTTGTAGAAATTTTTCACTTTTATCGAGGCCACGCCAGTGTGATGATGTGTCTGTCCACTCTGCAGTCCTGCTGTCTCACTCACAGCGAGGTAAAACAACACTGCTGGACCGCTTGCTGAGGTGGAGACTGGAGGGCAGAGGGCTGCAGCACAAAGCCTTCCAGTGCTGTGAATCCAGTAGCAGCTATAGAAGGAAAGGTTTTCGACATGAGATACCACAAAATGTACACCCAGAGTGAATCCCCTGACTGCATAATGTTTCACTCATAACTTTTGTTACGCTCATAAATCACACTGTAAATGTTTTACACTGTCATATTTTACATAGGTGATTATGATGTGCCTCGATAAATTCCCGCTTCTCTATAGTAGTCATATTGGCGGAGCTTTTTCAGTTACTGCTATACACACAGAGGGTGTTTGAAGGGTGTTATGGGGGCCTTGAATATGTGTGTGTGTGAGTATGTGTGTGTGATGTTTGCTTATGTGCATGAATGAGTAGTTTGCAGCGTTGCATGCAGATTGAGTTACGTGAATCATGGCTCCATCTGCCTCCTGGTTTTAATGAGGAATTCAAGCGACTCCTGACCCTACAGATGCTCCTGAAACAACTTCCTAAACGCTCTCAGTTTATTTGGGTTAGAAAGTGACTCTGGGGATTAATAACAGGCACCCTATATGAGCGTATTGCATGCTTGTAAAAACAATATTTTGCAGCCTGGTCTGATGACACAAACCTGCCTGTAGATATATAAGATGCTGGACTCTCGGTTCTTTTAGCTTGGCTAATTGTACACCAACCCACAGGGTGTAATGTGACAATTGTGGGGCTGCCTACTCAGCTGCCAGATCCTAGAAACCAAAATCAAAGCTCCATTTAACAAAAGCCCAACCTACAGTCACAGCTCCCTAACCTAATTAACATTGAGTCAGCAAACACGGCAGCAGCAGCGGTCGAGGTTGTGGTCAGAGCTGTGGGGTACAAGAATAGCAGTAGCCACGCTGACACACTGGATGACACACTGGGCTGTGACAAAAGAATCACACACAGGTACACAGATCAACATGCCACCTGGCCCAGGTGACAGCGCCTGCTGCTCTCACTGTGTGCTTTTTCTCTTTATAGTAAGACATAGCCGAGCTACTGCACTGGCAGTGAAAATGGTGTGCAGACGATGGTAAACTGCTTAAGTTATCGAAAATATCTACAGAATTAGGAAAACAACAGCACAGCTGGAAAGTGTCAATATATACTTTTTGATGTATTTTCATGCTGTGTGAAGCATCATAGGACCTTAATTGTAAATCGGGTCTCATTAAACTGGATTCGCATGTGTTCCACCACATTTGATTCATATGGCTTGTTTCCCCCCGTTTTCTGCTTTGTGAGAATATCTGATAATGCGGACCATTAAAATTACTCACCAGCTACACTGCAAACAAGCTTAGCTTAATAATGCATGTCATGTAAAGTGGCTGATTCAATTTAGTTCCCCAGCAAAGCTGTTTAACTCATGCTGATGCCAGGGGCACCGACGATACCACTTGAGTGTCCACCATCAAAACACATTCAATTTCTATTTATGGTGGAAAAACACTAGCATCGTGCATCAGCTGACATCTGCTCTTTTCTTAGCCAATTGCGCTGCACACTCACGTTCTCCAACATGAAAACACTGTTGGACTCCCAGATATCTGCCCCACAACAAGCCTGACTTCACATGGAGGGAGCGTGAGTAGGAAGCTGTGCATGCACTACATATGACAAACCGCATTACTTTCTGGCTAGTAGACAGGCTTAGATAGGCCATCCCAGGGCCTGCAGCCAAAGATGCTCTGCAGCTGATTTACCATGCTTACTCAAATATTCATAACTGGATAATGAAAGTATAAATAGTTTTCATGTGATACACTAGAGGCAGGGGTAAACAAAGCTGCAACCTCCATCATCATCATCATCATGCATCACCGTGTCTTCGCTATGACGGCTGCCAGGTAGAGTAATGGGAAGGATTGTTCACTATGACACAGTGAGCGTGATAAGCAATGACTCCCTTACAACTTTTGCCAGTAATTTGGAGTTGATTATTTATGTTGCCGCATGAACAAAGTAATCACTGTCAATCTTGTCATCTGCATGCAGGCTGGAAAGTTATTAAACTTGTTTTTTTTGGGGGGTTTTTTTTTTAAATGATTAATGAGCTCCTGTTTTCTCTTGTCTAAAGGAGGGCTGCCTGTGACATACATCGCCATCCCCTGAGTCCTCTTCTATACCATGAGCTCTGGCTCTGCCCAGGATGTGGCAGTCGAGCATTTCCTGCGTGACATAGAGAGGCGAAGCAAGCGGCTACACTGCGCTGTGATAGGCTGCGAGGAGGAGCGATCCCACAGCGACATGAACCTGCTGTATCGTAAGAGCCGGTTGGACTGGAGGCAGAGAGACCAAGAGGGAAGTAAAAAGAGGTGAGTGGATTACAATAGGGTTCAGTTCAGTGGAAATATAAGCCTCTTATCCAGAGTTTAATTTTCAAAATCGTAATTCCAGCCACTGTTCGTGAAGTCAGAAGGGTTCACCTGGAAGTGAATCTCATAGATTTGCATAGCGGCAGGTCATGATGAAGTTAATACGGTCTTTAGATGAGATAAATTAGTAGAGCTGAATTGCACAAGGCAAAAACGGGCCAAAAGCACACATAGAAATGAGAAAACTGAGTTATTGCGTAATTTCTGAATGCATACACTACAGTGTTATAGTACATGGATATGAAATCAAATGGTTTTTGGCAGTAACATGTTATATAAATCTGGGCCATTCACTCTTTCACTGTTTTTTTAAGAAGCAAGTGTGAGGATTTATAGGTTGACTAATGTACATTTCACGCACACGCCCCCTTCAAATTCTGCAGGCCTGCAGCTTTTCAGAAGCAAAAGAGTAAACAAGGAATAAAGAAAAAAGATTTTAGAAAAAATTAATAAATTTAAATGAGTGATTTTTCTTAAGTACATAATTCTGCACATGGACGTCATGGCAAAGATGGACACATTCACCGTGATGTCACCAATTAAATCTGAAGCCTCAGGTAACGCTGGTTACTGACTGGGACTTTTGCTTTTTTTTCTCTTTTTTTTACAGTGAATTAAAAAACGAGTTACAAAATTGACAGATAGAATAGAGTAGGCTATGTTTTCTTTGAATGTTTGATTTAAAATATGGTTTCAAATCAACTATTGAGACCACAAATTCACAAGCAAAGTGCTGAAAGCGTCGCAAAATAGTGTTGCTTCCCATAGACTTTAACCCAGTCACAGTTCCTTTTGTAAACAGAGCACTGAATGCCTGCTGACTATAAGAAAGAATACAAGTTTAACTCTTTATCCTGCTAGGAATAACCCTTAAAGCTCTTTTCTGAACGGAGAGGATTCTGTCATATTTCAGGCCTGCTTACAGAACAAAATGAATCAGACATTAGTGAGGGCATCAAATGTTGTCTTTATGGCGGGTAAGCGTTAAGGCACTTTTGTGTTGGCTTCATGATTGAGACGTGCAGGATAGGTAGATCTTTTATTTTCACACTATGAGGTTACTGAATACTTCTTCTGCAGCTGCTTGATTTCACTGTAGCGTTGAGGACTTGCTGCTAAACACTGTGCAGTGTGTGTTCAAGGCTATAACTTGTGCACCAGTAGAACACAGTTAGCTGCTGATGCATCACCTCCAGACTCTTTCTTTTTTTTAAAAACAATCTTCCAGCAGAAAAGCAATCATAGTAAATCACAGCACAGAAGTGCGATGTCAACGATATTTAAAGTCCCACATAATTCTGTGATTTTTCAGCCCAGTATAATTTGTTTATTTTTGCAGGACTATCAGAATTAAGATCAGATTTGTATTTAGATACAGGAAGAAAGAAGAGAATCAAACCCCCAAACAAGCAAATTAATTCAAGCACTCTTCAAAAGGGTCAAAACAGACCTAACGTCATCACACTCACGTGACAGCATTGTGCTGAAAAGCCTGTGAGTGAGTGATCTTGTGTATCTGAGCATGTGGTTTGGGGGCAGAAGGAAGGATGTGCTGTTCAAATGTGAGTCACCTATAACTAACCGAATTCAGCATGGGGTTCGGGCTATTTGTGCTCGAGAGGAGAAGGAGAGCATCAAAGACAACAATTCAAGTTTGTTTAGATGTGCCATCCATTGCTTTATGACTCACGGCGGTAATTGGAGGCCCTCGTGTTGGCAGCAGAGATCAACGCCATGGCAGCATCAAGCCAGTGAAGGTGTAGGGCAGCAAGTAGGACAACGGGACACGATGAGTGATGAAAGCAGAGCCGAGTGGGGCCAGAGGAGCAGAGGTGGAAGCGGGACATGACCGGTGATAATTACGAACAGGACAGGGTCAGGGATAAAACTGCACAGGGACAAAAGGGGTGAAAACCGAACGGACTTAAGGGAGGACAGCAACTGCAGACCTGGCTGGAGAGAGAAGGAGACGGAAAGAGTGGAGGGATAAAGGAAGCTGTGCACTGACAGACAGTTTAACATCCCGAGGCTCCCAGTAGAGAAATCACATGAAGTGCAGGCGGCTGTGGAGATGCAAATGGTAAATAGGTGAATTTTAATATGAGTTTTAAAAATAGAGACAGTTCCTTATGGCACAAGGCATGAACAATTCCCAGTCGTGACAACTGTAAATAGTTTTAATAAATTCTTGTGCTGATTTGGAAGTGTTAGTGGTCTGGTAGAGGGAAAGCCTGGCAACTCATAGGACGAGAGGTGGGGTACACTGAACAGGTCGACAGTTGTCAGTTAAAGATATTTAAAGGTTGCTCTGAATAGACAACTCATTCATTTCTCTCAAAAACCCCCCACTTTGTTGTGTCTGTCAGCACGGCCTCATGATAGTAGAAAAACTTAAAAAACATAAAAGAAGAGGTGACTGTCTACAGTGACACGCACAGACAGAGACAGCTGTTGTCATCTTGTGGAAAATTCAAAGACATTATTCACTATGTGGTTATTTAATGTCACGGAAGGAAGGCATGTTTTATCCTTTAGTTCCTTTAGGGGCATTTAAAACTCTCACATGCTAGTAAACAGCCCTGTAATAATATCATTAAGAGAATCAATACACAATGACTGCCTTTGATTGCTTTGGTTAAACCATAAGGCACTTTCACTTTTTGTATCATTTTCTTCTGGTGACAGAAGAAGAATCGGATCACTTTGAAACCACACTGGTGACAACCCATAACTTAAGGCAATCAATTAAAGTGTCGCATACTGTGTCAGATATGTCACTGAGGTCCAACAGAATGAGGACAGACACACGCTTAGAGTTCAGCATTAACCCCTGACTTTAACAACAGACGACTTGACTGCTCTGATTTGCCTTCGAATCAGATTTGATGTTCTCAAAAATAACATTCTTTCAGGTCTGATTTAGGTGTTTAAACATAACCCGCTCTTAAACCTTGCCTCCAAGTGAGAAGGTGAATTAGAAACAGGACTATATGCTGCTACAGGGGTAGGATGATATGAACTGGATTTCTCCAGCGAACGCTTTATCGCCACAGTTATCGAAGCTTTTGGGAATATCTTGCATTCTGAGAAGGAGATGGAGGTAGTATTCAAGAGTCTGTTCTACCAAAGGTGTGGTTCAAAGGGCGAAGCAGATGACATCACCTTCTTCTTCTTTCTAGTGCTTGCTGGGATCAAGACATTAAATTTATCTGCTGGCAATCATACCATTAAGAAAAAGCAAGACAGAGGATGTTATTACAGCATAAAGATTGTTTATGGAAATTGTTTTGACCAATATTTCTGTTAGTCTTGTATTCATGATAAAAAAAAAATCCCATTTGCACAGGAATCATATTGTGCCTTTAATTAACAAGAGCTCATTGTCCTGAAATGGCAAGCTTCATCTCATTCTCCAGTACAGATTTTCATTTAGTGAGGTTTAGAAGTGATGAAAGGCAGATTTTGTAACCTTTAGACAGAGCCGGGCTAAGAGTTTCTCCCTCTTTATAGTAAGATAAGCTAACCAGCTGCTGGCTGTAGCTTCATTTCTAAAATGCAGATATGAAGGTGGTATCGATCTCATTTAGCTCCCGCAGATTATGAGCTTAATGCGAAGCAGCAAGGAAGGTAAAGCAAATATAGAAGTGGGAGTCCTGATACTTTGTGAACCGCTGAGTCTGGTCTCATTTTGAAACTGTTGGAAGCTCCTTCTTTTAGATGGAAATAAGAAAAAACACACAGACTTCAGTCAAAAAGAGCAGCTCAGCCTCTGTTCTGGGCTTAATTTGGCCCTGTTGTATCTGTGTCGATTGTGAAGAGTCACTAGCATGTCTCTGCAGGCATTCAAGGATACAAAGATACATGTACAATGCACTCTGTTCCTCTAACACACTTATATAAACACACACTGCCTCACACATGAAGAAGGAAAACAGAACCCTCTCTTTTCTCTACGAGCAGCCTCATTGCATTTTCTGCTGCTTGAAATGTTGAATGCAAATCGAAAGCCCCATTTGTCTCCTGTGCTTCACAGGGATTGCAACTGAACTAAAAGAAAGCGCTGCAAGGCCCATAGTTATATGTCACAATTAACTACTAGGCTGAATAATTTACAGTACTGTGCAAAAGTCTCAAGTGCATCCCCCTCCCACACACACAGTTCTTTATGTTTTGCTTCCAAGGAGCCAGAATTTCTTGTCATTTTGTTATTTCTTTAAGTGGTCTTGACCAATAGTTCTCCTGACTTTCTCACAGTCTTCCAAAGTTGTTTTTTGGACATTTTCTCCCTCTGTTTTTCTGTCCATTCCTTGTACCTGACCATTTTCAGAGGGATGTTTCCATTTGTCTTTTTTAAGGTCTGTGTTAAGTCCTTTAACATGGACCTGCGGATCATTCAAGTATAAAAAGCTACTTAACCTAAGACATAAACCAAAGATTTGTCTGCACATGACATACAACTGTGGAATGAACCTATTTTAAATTGGGTCTTTAGGCACTTTGTTACTACCAGCCTGTTGCAGAAACACATAGCTTGTTCCCATTTCTTTAGCTGAATGTGTGAAAAAATGTCAAATATAACACATTTCGGCTTAAAATAGCATTTTTTGCACCACAAGTTGTTTCCCGAAGAGTTAATCACTGAAAGCCTGGCGCATCTTGGCATGGTGTGGTAAAAAACATGGTATGTTTTTGAGGAAACTAGACAAGTGGATGACAAAAGAAGAGTGGCAGACCTGAAAATCTTCTATGGCACTCAGTATTTGAAAGTCATGTCTCTAAAAAATAGAACAAATCCAGCAAAGACCTGACACAGCACCTGAGAGATACAGTACATCTGGCCCTTCAGTGGATCCATCTACTGTTCACTGAAACTGTTCACTGAAACAATCTGGAGTGGTCTCCGTGGAATGGTGGCTGTCAAGAAGCAATTTTTAAGGAAAGGAAACAGGAAACAAGGAGAAAAGGCTGAGATATTGGACACACGACTGAAATTGTGTGACTGAAATATTGCATATTGGATATGCATTCATATTTAGTCATTTTTGGTTCATATTATTTTTAAAATGTACAGAGTTGGTCAGGAGAGTCTACAGTCATTTGTAAAACATAGTGGAAGCACTGTCTTGGTTTGGAGCTGCCAGTGGTGCTGGAGATGCAGTCAAAAGAGCCATGTTGTTGCAGATTGAGATTCACCATACAATGCGTTCTGGAAAGCATCTGATTACGAGGAGCTTCATTTTTTGGTATGAGAGTAATAATAAATTGCCAGTGCAATAAAAGCACATCTGAAAGAAAAAAAACACACAGTGGCACACAATCAGTCTTGGATTATCCTTCACAGAGCTGGACCTCTACACTATTGAAGCAGTGTGGGAACAATTGGTGGGATCAAAACAAAGGGCAGCCAACATCCAAAAAGAGCTTTGAATGTCCTACGAGAAGCCTGGAGAACTATTCTCGTAGACTACTTGAAGAAATGTCAAGAAAGCTTTTGCCTATTTACATTTTACGTAGCAAAATATGGAGGAATGAGAGGTGCAACATCAGACATTTAGACCAAATATGAATATAACCTTCTAAATATGCTCCTTGTTTTTTTTTTTTGTGTGTGTTTTTCTTCTGTGACATTAGACACACAAAATTCTATCACACGTGTGAATGTTTTTTCCTAGTGTCAGTGCTGTGGTTTTGCTCATGATGTTATTGACTAAAGCAAATAAATTTACTTCGATCTCAGTTGGCCAAAGACTTATCTCGTGTTTCTCAGAAGAAGAAGATGACTGAGACAGCTTTGCTTTTTACAATGTAACTAGTGTTTTGTGTGAAGATGTGCTCTTCAGGCTCGATCACAGACTGCTGAAAAATACTTGAATCCTGTTGTGCTAACTGTATAAGAGACATATTGTGTGTGTGTGTTTGTTTTTTTTTACATGCCCTGCAAATATGTAAGTTACCCCAAAGAAAAAAATACTATTCCAGCTACTGCCCACTTTAGTGAAATGCTGCTGTATTCTGTCAGATTTTGTTTTCTTTGTCAGTTTCATTTTTTTGCTGCAGTAGCTTGTGTCATTGATGATTTCAAAGAGCAAGTATCAAACACCAGAAAATCACAACTGTTCCCATGGTAACAGATGAAATGCTTCTAGTGATCCTGAGAGCAGAAAACAGATGTAGGTTGAATATATAAACATATTTAAAAAAAAGAGAGAGATGAGTGAAAAAAAAAATTAAGGGAATTCCAGTAGCAGAGTGCACACGAGTACCTTGCTTATGACAAGGCAATTGGTTTCTAATTGAATGTGTCTGAAGGGTAAGCACACATTGAGGAATACAGAAAGGTAAAGGAGCCTCCAGGGTGTTTTTCTCAGCAGCAGACGCCCTGCAGGCATTTCTTTATTGCAAAGACGATGTCTGGAGACCAAAGAGAGAGTGAGGAAAAGGGGAGGTCAGTATAAGGAGTACTACATGACTGTTTTACACCTCTCTATGATTTCTTCATGCTACAGTATTTTTCCTCCATTAACACTTTCTTGACCCGGTTCCTTGATTCCAGCTCCACGCAAAATGACCCCTCAGCTACTGTTGGCAAAGTCAGAGACCTGGCTTCTTTCCGACGGCACTTCCGAATGGGTTTCATGACCATGCCTGCCTCCCAGGACCTGTCCCCTCACTCCTGTGCCTCTGCCATGGCGCCGCGCTCGCAGTCCTGCCACGCTGTCGGAGCCGGAGATACAAGTCTAGAGAATGGAGATTACTCAGACACCCAATCTCAACACGGCGGCCGCTGCCCTCCAGCCAAACCCAAACGCCACCCCAGTACTCGCCTGAGCTCCTCGTCTGCTGACAGCAGAGGACCTCCTTCTGAGACACCACCTCCGCCTCCACCCACTCACTCCCAGGCAAAACACTCAGAGAAAAAGAATGGTAGGAAATGTGTTTTCAGGTGCATATTTTACAGAGAAAATTATGTGTTCTTTTGAAATTGCTTTCTTTTTTTTTGTTCCCTGCAGCCATGAAGAAGTCTGACTCTGGAGAGATTGGAACAAAGAAGGTGCCTCCTTTAAAGCCCAAGAGAAGTCCCAGCACCCAGCTTTCCTTTGACCCTCTTCCTTCACGTGTGCCTCCTTCTGCCACATCAATGCCCTTTCAGGCATCAGACTCTCAGATTCAGACAGGAGATGGGGATGATGAGCCAGTCTATATAGAAATGGTGGGCCAAGTGTTCACCAGAGACAGTCAGACGGCCACACCCCACCCTGTAACCCCTGTGGCCACAACACCGGACTCTGACTCAGACCAGAGTGAGGCAATCTATGAGGAGATGAAATATCCAATGCAGGAGGACAGGGAGTCCCACAGACACCTCCCTCCCAAACACGAGAAACTGAAAACCTCTAAACACTTTCATGTGACACCTTCTTCTGCCAGCAGCTCCTCTTCGCTGCCACGCCCATCTTCTTCTTCCCCTTCCTATTCCAAACCTAAAGCTACTGTATCAATCTCCCATTCATCTCCTCTGCCTGCCTCTGCATCCTCCACCCCAGTGCCCCAGGTCCTCTCTGCCAGCCCCCACACGCCACGAGCTCCTACACCCTATCTGCTGCAAGGGAATAAATCGGAGCAAGAATCAAACACAAAGATCCCGGCGCCTTTCCCCAATCTTCTACAGCACCGGCCCCCGCTGCTCGCCTTCCCTCAGCCTGCAGCAGCCTCCAGTGGGGTCGGGGTGCAGAACAAGTCATCTGCTTCCACTAAAATGGGAACTCAGACATCAAGCGCAACAACACAAGCGAGCACCTCTTCCTCGGCCTCTTCTAATATTCCTGTATCCCTGTCGGGCTCCAAGGAATCATCAGGAGGCAGTGCAGCGCAGCAGGACAAGCACAGCAGAGACGCCCAGTTAGGCCCAGCTCCTGGACTGAGAGCCAGGAGTCATTCCACGCCCCTGCCTCCTTCCTCTAAATCCACCTCCCCCTTTTCCCATCACCATCATCACCCTCACCATCGCCCCTCACACTACCATCACTATCGGAAGCCAGAAAGAGGAGATTCTCCTGTGCCGACCAAGAGCAGCTCCCAGGCTTCTAACCAGGCCACAGTCCAGACACAAACCTCAAGTACAGGCAAGGAGGGCAAGTCAGTTAGCTTCCTCCTGAAGTCTGACAAAGGTGAGAAGGATAAGGACAGGGAAAAGGACAGAGACAGGGACCGAGACAGAGAAAGGGATAGGGGTAGAGGAGACAGGGACAAGGAAAGAGAGAGAGACAAGGACAGAGATAGAGACAGGGATAGAGATAAGGATAAGGAAAAGGACAGGGAAAGAGACAGAGACAGAGAAAGGGATCGTGATAGGGATGGAGGTCCACACTCTTTACAGTTGGACATCACTACCAGCACGAGCAGCCAAACGCCTCAAAGCAGCACCAGCTCAACCCCCACGCCATTATCCTCATCCCAGCGTCCTCACTCTCGCCCACACCTCCGTTCTCACACGCCTCACGGCCTTCCAGCGTACAAGCCGCCCTCCTCGGACAGCCCCTTGCTATGGACCTACCCCTCCGGTGGCTTCAGGAGGCCCCCGGCTTATGAGAGCTTGAGAGGCAGCTCTCAGACACCATCTCTGCAGCAGCCCTCGAGTCTTACTGGTATTGGTGAAGGTGCGTTCAAGAGCAATGGAGGGTCTGCATCCCTTCAGTCTAAAGTTGGCTTCATGCCTTGGGACAGCAGTGCCAGTTTATCCGCCGATGACGGGTCTTACTGGCCTATGCAGAGGAAATTGTCCTTCAGTCACGGCAGCAGAGAGACAGAGAGTAAGTCAGAGGTTGCTTTTTTATTACAAAGTGCAAATGCCATTAAAAATAAGGTTCTATTAATCCTGTATTCTTTTCTTTTCCCTCTTTCAGAGGATGAAGGCCGGGCATGGAACGGTAGTGCTGATGCCCTGTTAAGGACGGACAAGGAAGAGCTTGGAATAGGGTCTCGGGGAGGCCATTCAGGCATCCCAGTCCACTTCAGTGGGTCCACAAGCAGGGCTCTTGGACACAGTGAGTCACTGGCCGGTGTTGACAGCAGCCTAGGATTCAGAGCTCTGCCCAGGGTAGGGCTGCCTCTTCCCTGCCAGACCTTTCCTGCCTGTCGCAACGGAGGTAGGGAGGCACCCTGGGTTGTTTTTTGTTTTTTTTAAAAGCTTATATTTTAATTGAATTTAGTTATAAGGTCTAAACATTTAATATATTGTAATTTATATAATAGGTAAGCCCCTTATTAAAAGGATATTAACAATTGTGACCTGTCACATTTCTGGATTCGACTGCATCCTTTCTATGACATTTTGCGGTAACTTTGTCTTGGAATGTGCGAACAAATACTCCTGTTTTTATCTTATTTTGGTACCATTCGAAAAGACAATAATTGCTGAATCAGGAATAAACACCAAAATAATTAATTTTTGGTAAGTAGACAGTAACTGTTTAGTACCTTAAATAATGAGCAATGAGTTTGTGTTGCAGATCAAAAGTCTAGCCACATAACATAGCTCTGTGTGCTGAAATGAAGTTCTATCCATCTGCTCCCATTACCAGGCACACAATGTAATGTTTGTTTCCTTACAGAAGTGGGGCGGCTGGGTCGCTCCTCCTCTGCTGCTGGAGTGAGACAGGTGGGTGGAGGAGACGTTCAGAGACAGAGCAGTCTACCAGCACGAGAAGCCTTGAATCAGGTGAATGCACTGTATTATATTCACCAAGCCTTAAAACTACAGTTTCTTTTACCGTCATCCCAGGTAGATTTGAGAGTGAACATTAATATTGTTCTCATTATTACTTCCCCTACTGCTAGAGACACAGCTCCTGCAGATCTATTTTTAGCTGGTAGATATGCCCACTGAGCAGAATAAGGTTCTGGCCTGCCTCAAAAAAAAAAAAAA
The DNA here is from genome assembly GCF_963969265.1 of Rhamphochromis sp. 'chilingali'. NCBI lineage: Eukaryota > Metazoa > Chordata > Actinopteri > Cichliformes > Cichlidae > Rhamphochromis > Rhamphochromis sp. 'chilingali'. The sequence continues at coordinate 12,536,359 of NC_137946.1, forward strand.
AGAGAAAGGTATATGACGTAGGTTAGTACTCAATCAGTAAATCAGAGGCCTTTGCGGGTTAGAGAACATGCTGTACTCTGTTTTGAGAGGTGAACTGCAGTCTTCTAGCAGCACATTTCACCCGGTTTCTGGCTCCATAGCAAGTGCTGACGCAGTTTGAGTGTGCTGCAGAGACTGTCTGCATGTGTCTGGTTGACCCTCCCTCAAACTGTAATAGATGCAGCAGGACTGCATCCTGGTGGCTGTCTGCAGGAACTGCAGTTCTTTTTTTCCTACATGTGTGAGGACCAGCTGTTACTGGTAACACCACTGCAGTAATCATGTAGGTTTATAAATGAAAATATTATCATGTGATAAATGACTAGATGAAAGCACTAACTTGACTTTTAACCCTTTTGCGTTCAGCTGCATAGTTTGGCCCAGCCTCAAGTACCCTGCAGTCCCAGCAGTCCCAGTGGTCCCGGTGTGTCACGGCAGCAGCAGCAGCAGCTTCAGCTACACCAGCAGCAGCTGCAGTTAAAGCAGCAGCTTCAGCAGCTTCAGCAACAGCACCACCTGCAGCTGCAGTTCCAACAGCTCGCCCAGTTGGCACAGGGACAACCTGTTGTCAGTGGGGTCACCACCCCATCCACATCGCAGACCCAGAGAGACGGCAAGTTGCTGGAAGTCATCGAGCGTAAGCGCTGCCTGTGCAAAGAAATCAAGGCACACAGGCGTCCTGACAAAAGCTTGTGCAAGCAGGACAGCATGCCCATCCTCCCTAGCTGGAGACGGACACCTGAACCTCGTAAAACTGGCACACCTCCCTGCCAGAGGCCACAGGCCGTTGTGTGGGACACGGCTATCTGACGTGGAAGTCAGGCCAGCGAGTACAGCACTAGAAGAGATGAGCTGAAGATGGCAGAATTATGAATGAGAGTAAAAATGGATATAGAAACTAGAAAATTCTTTAAATGGCTTTGGTGATGTAATTACCACCAGGGAATGGGAGACTATGGACCAAGAAGAAAACCCTTGATAGCATTTTTATTGTGCGATAAACTGATCTGTGAACAGTAACTGATGAAGGGTACTGGAGACTCTGAACCCATCTGGGGAAAAAACAAACAAAAAAAAAATGCTGATTAAGAGGTGAAGAATAAGAAGTATTACAATCAAACTACATGAATTTCTTACAAATTGGATTTGTATCTGCTCTGTATTATGTAGTACACTATGTAAATGTGTTCTAATTGCTAATGTTTTTTGCCACAAAACACCAGTATTATTGCTACAAAAGGAAGACGCCAACTAACTAATAATTAGCGGGTTGTTTTCTGAAGTCGGTGTTGCCAAATTTCTTCCTGACTACTTGATACATAAATTGTGTATTTTCGCCAACAAGCAGGTGTCCAACACGCTTAAAAACTACTCTGTGGATGAGAAAAGGCAAGACTCATAAATAAGTTGCTGAAGTGTTTCTTGAAATTGTGAATGTATATGAGATGTCTTGGTATCAATAGATTGTCATTGTGGATGCAAATAATCATCACCGAGGAGTAAAAGCTACCTACTGTATCTGTTTGCATATTTGTAATGTAAATCTATTTACTTTCTCAACGTTTCTGCAATTTTATAGCAATATCCTCCCGACGCTGGAGCAACATAATTAAAACTTGTGTCAACTAGCCTACAATACATATCTAAGACTTGAAGAAGTCATATTTACTGTGTCATTCTCTGCATGTCACGATAGACATACAGTATTGTAAAAAAAACAACAACAAAAACAAACAAAAAAATCCCAACTAAAATAAAAAAATTAGTGTAGAGATGATCATGGCAAACTTTTACATACAGCAAATCTTCACTATGATAACGTGTGGTTGTATAAAAAGCTGAATATGTTGTTGGGGGGGGGGGGGGGGGGGGGTCCTCATTAGGAAAAAATTAATAAATAAATAGGTGACAGATGGCACATGCTGTGCAGTCCAGCCAAATATAGATACAGATCAATGGTACAAAAAAAATTTCATCGCTCATGCTTATCCACAGTTGCACATTAGTGATTGTTCCACCACACCGAAAAACAGGCACTCAACACCCATCAACACAGACTGTGCAATATGGTGCAACTGATAAGACTGTGAGTATTGATCACCTCAAACAGAATGCTGGAACAATCTGCACAAAACATTGTATACGCTTAGGACAGGTTAAACCCTAATGTACTGTAAATAGATATGTACAACTCTATTGAAAATGTAGCAATTATTTCCATTTTCATACTTGTAATCAATACATATTATGTAGCATATATTGTATAAACATAACTTTGTTCACTTGTTTTTTCTAAAAGAATTAAGTACTTTATCTGCTGCAGCCAGTCCATGCATTACTTATAGTTCTACTAATAAACAGTAAGCCCTCTAAAGAAAGGCACAGCCCAACAGTTGTTTATTTCAATTTATGCAAGACTCCCTTTAAGCTGTGTTATTGATTTATTTATGCCCTTTTTCTACATCCATTTTTATTTGTGTACAGATTTCCACAGCCCGTTGTCTTGACATTTTTGAATACTTGCTGCTATCTTGAACTACTGGTGTTGTTCACTCAACTATACAGTGTTACCATGAGAAACATTATTAATATAGTGCTTATTGTGAGATATTTGTTTTGGGTTTATTTTTATTTATTATTTTGGTTTTCTTTCTTTCTTTTGTTTTTCCTTTCTGAAAGCCACGTGAAATGAAGTTCGTACGTTAAAGAGTGAGCCCGTCTGTAATAGTATTAAGGCGCTTGAATGTCTCTTGGTTGTTGTCGTTTTTAATGATAGTAAGCACCAAACTGTACAGTACAGTACACCCAGTGAAAAGAAGACCTATCTAAGTGTTTGAGAGTCACTACTTGGCCTTTTTTGTTTTTAGCTCCACCTGCTCGCGTTTGAGGATCAGAGTCCATTTTCAAGCAAACACAGGCCAGGTTGACGGAAATGGGCAAGTGCAATGCATGCAGAGATTCCTTACACTGAAATGCTCCAATGATTCTTACTATTGTGCCCAATTTTGATTGCTGATACCAAGTAATCACCTTACTATGATTCCTTTTCACGGACTGATATGGAACCCTCGGTATCATTTCCAGAATAGTTTACAGAAGCTGTTGGTTTTGTGTGTCTTCTAAAAACAGTGGCCATTATATGAGTGCCATACTATATTGATATGGTAAGATACGGTGTACCTTGGAAATCACTGTAGTGCTATATTTGCATTGATATTGTCATTGAAAATAAATTTTATATAATGAACTTTACACAACAAACACATGTTGTTTTCATGTTTTCACGCCACATTCTGTTGTGTCTTCGTGCATGTGATAATCCAGTCAGCTCTTTAAGATAACGCATACACGTAATAGCCATTTGACTCAGTAACCCTTGACGTGTCCTTTATCATTTGGATTTAACAGGGATTTCACATTTTAACCTCAGCTATGTGAAAATGAAAGCACACCCTCTTTCAGTTCTAAGGTGTATCAGGACATTTAAATAATCATCTGGTCCTTACAAAGTTCTACAAGTATGTAAAAAGTGTGGACATACTGAGTGTGTCCACACTGCACAGTGTTATTATTTCATTTTTAACAAAATTAAGCTAAAATGTCAATCCAAAGGGAGTATGTGAAAAACTAAGTACTCCCTTACTGTTTTCATACTGATTATGAAGATAAGTAGCAGCCAGCTGCTGCTAATCGGATGCACTTCATTAACTGATCATGATCAAGTGTGAGCTCCTCTGTAAAAGCAGAGGTTTTGGTAGTTTGGAGCATTAAACCACAGGGCCTCTGGAATGACAGAGGCTCTGTGTCCTTTGACAGAGGACTGTCACGGACCGCCAGGGCAGACCGTGTGGAGTGAGTGGAGGACCCAAGAGCAAACAGAGGTGAGGACACAAAACCGGACTTAACAGAAGGCGAGCCTTTATTTAGGGCCGAAAACTTAAGGAACAAGGCAGCAAAGCAACTGAGGGAAAACCTGAACATAGACTGGGAAAACTATGGCTAAACAAAGTACAAACTAGGACTAGTTAAGGCTGGGAAACTATGACAAGGGGTAGGGGAGATAACACAGACGACGCGACACAGACTGTATGAAACACAGAGACTAAATACACATGAGGGATGATCAGGGGAAGTGGATGCACACGGGGAACACAGGTGACACTGATAATCATAACAAGACACGGCAGGAGTGAACGTAACACTGATGGGAGATGGGCAAAGTAAAACAGGAAGTACACAGAGGTTCAAACAGGAGGAGAGAGAGCACGGGGAGAACGCAGACATAACGGGCTGGGGAAAACATAGAATAAAACACAAAGAGAGACGAGGGCTCATAAATACACAGAGGGGCACACAGGGGGTAAGAGTCACGAAGGGAAAACACATAAGGAACAACGTAACAGATCAACCCAGGAAGCATGGCCTAAATAAAGAACAAAATACAAAAATACATGAAAACTAAGAATACTGGGCCCACATGGCCCAGGACCATGACAAGGACATCATTCCAAAGTGGACATATAGGGTTGCACTTCACTGTGCTTAGCAAAACTAAACACAGCAAATCAGCACAAACACCTCATACCAACTGTCAAGCATGGCACTGAACAAGTAATGATTTGGGCAGCTACAGGACCTGGGCACCTTGCAGTTGTCGAGTTGACTCAACTCATCTTTATAACAAAGTATTCTAGAGTCAAATGTGAGGTCATCTATCTGACAGCTAAAGGTTGGCCCAAACTGGATCTCATAACAAGACAATGGTCCTAATCACGGCAATGAATCTAAAGCAAACGAAAAGAACCAAAGTGTTGCAATGGCCCAAATCTAGACATCAGGATGACTAAAATGCTGTGGTGGTACTTTAAGAGAGCGCACAAACCTCAATGAACTGAAGCAATGTAAAGAACAGCAGTCCAAAGGTGTCCACATGAATGTAAATAACTGATAAAAATCATACAGAAAACAGTTAATTCAAGTTATTGCTGCTAAAGGTGTTTATAATAAACCATAGAATTGTGAATTTTGCTTAGTTTTAAATGCAATACTTCTGCAATATTGCTTAATTTTTGTTAAATAATTAAAGACAATGCGTAATATGTATGTTGTTCAATCTGTGGTTCTATTTGGCTAATTTAAGAACCTCGTAAGCTCCAGATTCTAATAAGTTATACGGAAATATTTAGAACTGAAAGTGGGTGACTGTATATTTTTGATGTGTAAACGATGTTAATAATGTATATATAGGGTTTAATGTAATTTCTATGTTATCCTTTCAAAAAGCCTCATTCTCATTTACTGCTGTTTTTAAAAGGAAAAAAAAAATTCTCCAAGGCTTTCCTGACATAACTTGATTCAAAAATAAATAAAAGCCTGAATGGGACATAAATTAGTCACCTCAAGCGGACAGTGAATTCACCAACAGAGACACTTTACGGTCCATGAGGGATTATTAAAATTATTCTGTTGATTTTTCTTTGGATACGTGACGTCAAGAACCACTTAGCCAATAAAGGGATGCTCTAAGCCACCAAGCGATTTGCTCTGAGGCTTGTCTCTCGTGCATCAGGAGTGAGGATCCCGAGCAGGTGATTGGTCAGGCGGGTGGAGTAGGCGGGAGCTGCTGTGGATCGCGGCATGCGGGAGGAGGGTTAAGGCCTGCGCCGGTGCGTGCGTGTTAGGATGTATGTGTGGAGAGCGGTGTGGCGCTTGTAGAGGGAGGCGGAGGGAGTGCTTTACCGCAGTATCACTACATTTCTGCACCACTCATCAAAACTCTGCGGCATGCAGACAAGAGCTGGGGGGGAGGGCAGTCACTAGGTCTGTTCTGAGTGTGAAACTGCTACCTCTTCTGTTGGCCTACCAGTCCTTCATATAATCTAGGCTACAGCAGTGCTTTTACTTTATTTATTTTCATGCGGGCTCGTTGAGTGTTTAAGTCGACTTCTTTAATGCCGGTCTTCTTCCTGTAGGAGCAGTGATACGGCAGGGCTCTCTCTCTCCTTCTCTCTCCATCCCTCTTGTTCTCTGCTGTCAGGGCAAAGTGCTTCAGCCCGGCGCTCAGTGTCATCAGGCCGCTTTTAGTTGAGCTTTGGAGCAGTTCGTTAGAAAATGGCAAAGGATGGAGAAAAAAGCGATTGGAAGGAGTTTCTATGGAACCCGAGGACGAGGGAGTTTCTGGGCAGAACGGCGAGCAGCTGGGGTAAGTGCTGTCCAGCTACGGCAATGCAGCAAACAGGGTCCCCCGGCTCTATAACAGGTCTCTGGCACAGTGGTTTCCCCCCCCCTAAAGGTTCGCTAAGATGCTGTAAGAGAGAAATGAGCGTGTGTAACCATGACATGAATTTCGACCCTGCTTGAAGTTAGGCGGTAATTTCCTTCAGGCGATGAGATGGATGTCGCTGTCCACTACAGGTTGGTGCTGAAATCTGACTGCGGCACCGCTCCTGTGGAAGCCAGCCGAACCCCCCCACCCCACCCACCCACCCCACCCCAACTCCTGTCTACTTTATTAATTTAATGTATTTTTTCTACAATGCTTTCCCTGCGCATTGCGCCCAGCATAAGGGATGAGGCATTTGGTTTTATTTTACATTTGGATAAACCTGATTACAGCAGCATTGCTGAAAATAAAAAGGCTCCACTTTCTTGTAAAGTGCATGTAATCGATTCTTCTCTTCTGAAGAGTGATTTAGTTATAACTATGACTTTCATTCTGCTGCAGAGAAGACTTTTTCTAGGAAAGCGGCTTACTGAAGTTGTACAGAGATTTGTTTGCATGCCCGTGGCTTCATCAAGTGTGTGTGCAACATGATGTCATTTATTTCCAGGCTTTTCCCCTGAGATGCTGAGCGACGATCAGGTCAAATCCTCTTTTTAACACCGTAGTGTTGCCATATACTGACACATTTTCTGCTATACAAAGACCCTGCAACTAGTTCAAAGATTCATGAGATGACAGGGCGCATATGGCTCTGTTCTAATGACATTGGAGCATGTTTAATCTGGGTAAAGCCGAGGGCTAAATGCTATTTGTATCACCTCCAACTCGACCCCTCCCAGTGTGTGTAAATCAGTAAGGGATTTAATCCTAATCTAATGAGTTCATTGGCTGGAGAGGAAGGTATCAAATTCAGCGTGCTCTGGCAAAGTAAAACATTTTTAGGAACTTGGATTCATTTTCACATTTTCACTGAAGATCTGAGCTCAGAGACTTGAGTTTAGCACTCGAGGCTGAAACTGTGTTAAACGTAGTCTTTACTTTGAGTTTGAATTTTCTGATTATTTTTCATCAGTGCACATATATTATTCTTTCAGTGTGGGGCTGGGACTCATGGACTGTAGCTTCCTTAACTGGAATCCTCCCACAGTGTACAACTTAATCCAGTCCAATGTGCCCCAGGTGCTTTAAGGTCTGTTGGCCTTTTTAAGCTGCGCTCTCTGAGACTTAGTAATTAGGCTATTTCTGGAGTTAGAGACTACATGTAGGTCTGCTAAACATGGCTTTTCAGAGTAGCACTTTCTCATTCTTCTAATGCTGTACATACTGTACCATTACTTCCAATGTGCTGGCAACACGGCCTAATCTACTCGTGATACAGTTTCTTACGGCTTGCACTGAAGAGGGGTTTAAATGCAGGTTTCCAGTCTCTTTAAGGCATTAATGTGTTTCTGCAGCACAATGCACGTTCAAAGCATTAGATCAAAGACTTCTTTGAGGATGAGACGCAAAACACTTCCTTTTGTGTTCTGCTTTCTGTAAAGAGCTGTAATGATATGGAAATAACCTTGATAAAGGAGAGCAGTGCTGCAGGTTTGTTGTTACACATGCCACAAGCTGACACAGTGAAACATGGTCAGACAACTAGCTTGACTAATGAAGTGTTCTGGACCTCCCACTTCCAGAAACAAAGTCCACACTGCAACACAGGAAAAGAACCTCAAAGGGCCTCATGGTGACCAGAATCACGGTGCTCTTTGTTACTTTAACATTGTGTACGAGATAATTAGCAGTGTTTGCCGGTGAAAGAGCCACAGCTCAGAGCTATCCACGCTCTCGCCAGACCTTTTCATTTTTATTTCAGAGGTGCGTTTGATCAGCAAGTTGCAAAGCGATTAAACAGCATGTCCTCCCAATTAATTGTGAGAGAAAAAAGGGACACCTCCTGCCATTATTACCGAAGAAAGAACAGGGTAGTGGACCATCCGAGCCTGTCCTTTTGTTCTTTTCTTTCAATCACCGTCTGCATACAAAACCAGTGCGAAACAGAGACGCCTCACTGTCCATCATCAGCATGACTGAGAGGGCAGGCTGTAAACCCAACACCCTGTTTGCCAGGGGGGGAAGCCACCTTGCCTGCACGCTTGATCCCGTCTGGATGTGCGCACATTCATTCTCCCCCTGGGTGGTGTCATATTTGTGGTTAGCACAAAAATCCCCCCACCCCCTTGACGACAGAGACAAACACTTTGCCACTTTTGTTGGATCGTAGCGTCTCTCTTGCTGCGTTGCCTCCAGCATAGTTCATGGTCTGTGTATAATTAATAACTGAGCTTGTGTCTTTTCTGTGGTGTAGATGGGATGCTCATTGTCATCCCACTAAGGGATTCGTTTTTATTAGATTCTAAAACTTCAGGTACAGTCAGGCAAAAAATGCACACACAAGCTGTGCACACAAGCTGTAAATCATCAAGATACCCCTCTGCGATTGCCACCCCCCCTCCATCTCCCCTTGACATTTTGCCAGTCTGGCAGCGCAGGGAGACAAATGCGATGCTGAGCCTGCTGACTGAGGGAGTGAGCGCCACGCTGGGGGCCATCCAGCAGAGGTGCAGGGTCAAGGCACTCAGCTGCCTCCCAACAATGGCCTCAGGTGTCGATGCTTGAAATGTGGGATGCGTCACATACATGTTCTGTATGTGGATAGGAAGCAAACAGCTGCTTCAAATGTATCTGATGGTTCCAAGTTAGAAAGATCGCCTCAGAAATGGTTTATGAATTTGTTGATCTCACAAAATAACAATGAAAAGATGCCAAGTTAGGATCTCCATCTGAAATCTCAGTATTTTCGTCACAACAATGACAAAGTAAAGCATTAAAAACAAACTCTTCTTTATATCAAATGTAATTATCATTATCAATTTGCTCGTACACAGTTATTAATAAACCTAGTCCCCTGACTCTGTGGCTCAGTCTCCAGGGCATCCTTATTTTCTCTCTCCTGGTGTTGCCTTCTGTCATTCTTCCTTCCTTTCTGTGGACAGGACATATAATGAAGTTGGTCGTCAGCCACGAACTCCTGCGTGGTTAGGTTCAGTTTGTGTCATACTTATTTTTCAGTCCATGCAAAAACACAAAGAATTTAAGGATTAATGTGCAGCTTGTGTTTTGAGTTTATGTTGATAAAATAACATAAAAACCTGCAGTGGGCAGAAACATGGAAGGAAAAGCTCTGCCTGATCTGTACTAAGCACCTTCCACTGTACAGCCACTGGCATGTGTGCTAAAATGAGTCAGTATTGAGTTATGGCTTCACATATGATTCAAACCCTGCTCGCCCTGGTGGATGTCTTCTGCTTCACACATTGCACCACCGCTTCTTATATCCTACATGCACTTTGTGCTTTTTATGCTACCCTATAGTGCTTCCCTGTTATTCTTTTTAAAAGACCCATGATTGGACACCATCTCCTATTGTGGTCTAGATGATCTAAAGCCTTAAAATAGAGCCCTGGGGAGACTCTAGTTCTCTCTCAGACCACTTGCATTAGTTGCATTACAGTGAAAATGTGTTGCCTCCAGTTATTTTAACTTTAAACGATGATATTTTAAGCATTGCATCTAAAGGATGATTTCTTTCATGTGAGTGAGAGAGAAACAGAGGCAGATGTTGCAGATGCAGTGAAGCAATTTAACGAGGATTAACTGAAATCCCGTAGACATGTTTGGTTAGAGAGTGACGTAATAGACATGAACTACTCATCAATTCAGATGTGAGATTATTTGTTCTCATTAAGGGTTTGTGTGCTGCAATTATAATGAAATGGACTTTGCTGACTTGCAGATGTTAGTCTAATGGACTTTATGCATAATTCATAGATGTGCTGTGGTGTACAGCAGACTAAATAATGTAATCATAGCAAAAAAAAAAAGGATTAAAGGTTATTGGGGTTTTTTGCACAGTGTATCAAACATACATTTTCCATGCAATAAACACATAAACACAAATTATATTATCTTATATGTAGCCATTTATAGATGAAAATGTCTCAGTGATATCAATTTTGGGGCATATGATCAGATTATCTTTCTACAACATCAACTGACCAAATCTGATGATGAAGAAATAGTTTTTACACATTTTTCCAGTTGGGGAAGATGCTGTTTTGTAATATTTTAATATTCCATTTTTGTTACTATTGCTTATATTAATATGGCTCTATTTTCTCATTGTCTGCAGGCCTTATTTTTCTCTTCTATTTAATTTTCTACACCTGCCTCGCTGGCATGTTTGCTCTCACCATGTATGTCATGCTGCAGACCCTGGACGAACACAGACCAACCTGGCAAGACAGGCTCTCCACACCAGGTGCAGAAACTATAGATACAAGCTGCATGAACACAGATCATGGTCTGTGCACTGTGTCATGTACTCCCTGCTGTCTCTCTTGTCACTCTCAGGCTTGGTGATTAGACCTCGGGCAGATGACACCTTTGAAATAGTCTATACTAAAGAGGACACTGAGAGCTGGGACCTGTATGCCCAGACATTGGACAAATTCCTTCAACGTAAGTTTGGCTCTTGCCCTCTAAGACAGAATGTTATGACATACACAGATAATCTCTTTATAGTTAGCTGACAGGAGATCGTCTTGTACTGGGATCTTAGTTGATTATAAAGACAATTTCACCCCACACACACTCTCCTATTTTCCCTGCAGCCTACAATGATTCCCTCCAAGCCCAGAAAAATCACGAGTGCGCCCCAGACAAGTACTTCATCCAGGAGGACAGCGGTGAGGTGAAGAACAACCCGAAACGATCCTGTCAGTTCAACCGCACAGTCCTCCAGAGCTGCTCTGGAATCGATGACCGTTACTATGGATACCGAGAAGGCCAGCCATGCATCATCATCAAGCTGAATCGGGTATGAAAGGAAAAGAGAGGGGAGTGAAAGGGACTGGTGTTGCTAGGAGACATGGAGTGACTGAGACAACCAAACTGGTTGGAAATGATAAAAAGAAAAAAGTCACTATCATAATTAAACTGATTGGTTTTTGCATTTATCATCATTCACTTATGTTATATCGCCTAAAAATGAACAAAAAACGGTTTTCTTTATTTTCTCATCAGGTGATTGGTTTGCTGCCAGGAAAGGATAACCAGGCTCCGTATGTCACCTGTGCTGCAAAGGTAATCCCTTTTTGTCTTTCACAATCAGAGGCTTGACACAACAGTTTTATTCATAGCTATTGTGCCTCACGTCATCTGCAGTATTCCACCTGTCGTTTACCTCCATCTTCCTTTCTTAGCTATCATGAATTTCTTTTCAGGCTGTCTTGTCAGTCAAGCCAGTTGTTTTTATCGCTGCCCTTTTCTTTTCTCCATTGTGTTCCATTAATTTGTTCACTCGCAGAAATACAGAGTTGGCAAAGATCAATGGGTAAGAAAAAGTCCAGGACCCATGTTTGGTACAGTTTAGATCAGAGGTGTCAAACAAAAAGCCTTTGGACAAGAAGAGGTCTGCCAAAGGGCCCAGTTTCACCCACTGGGTGGTTTTACAAAGTGTGTAAAAATTGTGAGAGTATGATTAGTATTTTTGCACTTTTTACTATATTTAGGATTATATCTTGAGACATATCTGTCTTCATATGACTTAGTCTGCTATATCACACTGACATAAAGTAGTTTAGTAATTTGTACGATTTATGATGCGCGTGTTTGTAATAACAAAGTTGCTGAATGTAGAAAAAAATATTGTTGAAATTGGCTTTAAAAAATGTTATTTACATAGGATTCTACTTAACAGGTTATCTTAGTCACTATAAAATTTGACGCTGCGTTACCTTTCTCAGAGTTTGACTCCCCTGGTTTAGATAATATTTCTATATGATATATCTGTAGCAGTCGATCACATTGTTGTTTTGTATTTGCATTTTAGAACTAGATGGTAGATATGTAGGAGAAAGAAATTTAGAGAAAAGTAGACAAATAAAGCTCACCTCCACCTTATAAAGTGGAGATTATAGCTATATAACTGATGAAGCCGTTTCACCCCCTCAGAAAGATGACGCTGATAAAATTGGAGAGTTGATTTACTTTCCTCCAAATGGCACAATCAACCCTATGTACTTCCCTTACTACGGCAAGAAAGCGCAGGTAAGAATGTGGTTTAAATTAAAATATAATGTGCTGTAAACACGATAGCAGTAACTGTTAATAATTAATGTGTGTTTGTTTACAATTGCGCACACAGACCACAGAGTTAAACCTACTGGGTCCGCAGGTTTACGACGTCTTTGTTGACTGTTTTTGCAGGTGAACTACTCTCAGCCCTTGGTTGCAGTCAAGTTCCTCAACATTACTCACAATGAAGATGTGAACATTGAGTGCAAGATCAACGCCGAAAACATTCCCGTTGGAGGTGAAAGGGACAAGTTTGCTGGGCGAGTGTCTTTCAAGCTGAGGATCAACAGTAAAAACTAGGTTTACCCCCCTCCTCCAACCCCACCCTAACCCCCACCCCCACCAGCCTCATCCCCCAAAACATACTGTCTTCATTCTCAGCAACACTGCACATGCACAGAAAACAAAAATCACAGTATTCACACCCTTTTTAGGATTTGTTTACACCCCAAACCCTTTCCAACCTCACCCCCACCCTCCACCCCACACCTCTCCACAGATTTTTGTGGGAAATTCTTTGTCAGGTCACGTGGCGAGACGAGGTGAGAACCAAAAGGGTGCTAATCCTGTCATTATTTCTGTGAGCATTCACACACAGGTTATTTTCCATCAGTTAGTTTGAGGTGATGTCTATTTATACTGCATGACAAACTAGGGGGCTATAAAGGACGTGGACGTGTGTTTGCAGAGTTTGCAAGGATCAGCAACTTTACCACTGTACTGCTGCTCCCCACCCCCCGCCAACCCGCTGCCTCCTCATAGAGTATCCCTCTAGATATGAAGATCCACAAATTACAATACCGAGCGTGTATATCTACAGTATTTATACAGCATAATAATAGTAATCTTACATCAGTGCGTCTATTTTGTTGCACTTTAAAAGAATATTCCAACAAACAGGATTGATGCAGAGATGATGCCATTTGCATGTGCGTATTGTCTTAGTATGCTACAAAGGCAGGAGGCTCCTGTGTCCCACCTCTCGGCTGCTTACATCTGTAATAAGTTCAGCGACTGACCACCAGGAGGGACCACACCGTAATCTTTAAACCTGTGTTTTTAAAAAAAAAAAGTGATACAGTAAGATGACCCCCTGCCCCCAAAAAAAGAAGAACATGAGGTACACATTACAGGTAAAGAGGAGTAAAGAGTGCAGGAGATCGTGTGTTTTAGTTCATACTGTAGGTCGGGAAGTTGCATGCAATGTGCAATATTCATTAAGTGGCATGCATTATGAATGCCCGTATCCATTCATCAGATGACTTCTATTAAATAGTAATCATTTTGGATCATTTGATATTCACTCTCATTGTGAATGAGTAGCTTGTGAAACAGATGATATATATATATTTATATATGGGGGGGGTCATATAACACCTGAATTCTCAGTCGGTTACGGGGTAAACTGAACTCTAGCTTTGTGGATCCTGGACTGCAGTCCAATAAGATACCTGAATATCATGTGAAAATGACAAAATCGACCTCTGTTCTGCACGAGCACACAAACACACACAGACAAAATTCAATATCGCATTTTATTCCCAAAGTCAAACCTAGAATTTCTTGCGTTTCAGTTTTTAATATTAATATTCAATCGATGTTTAGAGGAGCTGTATTATTGAGTGTATTGCATCTATTTCACTTGTATCAGAAATAGATGCCATTGTAAAAAAAAAATGGTATTGTTTTGCACAGAAAGTGCGCTTTTATTCTTTTCTTTTTTTGTGAAGCTGACTTGAGTTTATTAATGCATTTCCAGTTTTGAAGGAAGTTGTTTGTTTTTTGTGTTTTGTTTTTTTGGGTAGTTTTCTTTTTTCTCATTCATTCTCATTTTCGTCACCTAAAGGATGCATCTGAGATACGAAAATGTACACTTTACCTCTTATTTTAAAAGACAGTCATTACTTTATTATTTTGAATGTTAGTTCAGTTTTGATTTGTAGGGCTGTAGCAAATTAAAAACAACATGAAGATTTACTCCATTGACCACAGAAGAAAGATATTTTTTTGTTAATTTGGTTCGATGTTGTTGTGTTCCCCGGTATTGTATGAATCATACTGAAGGAAAACCCATACTGATAACAAGACAATCAGTTTCAGCCTCTAAAAAAGTCAGACATGTTCCTGAGTTTAGTGCTTGAGCTGTTTACTAAGCATCCCTTAAATTATTGGCTTGAGAAATCTGTGGAGTCACACTTTTAAACTCAGGCACGTTACCTCTGCACAGCTCCAAAACTGTTAGATCAGTTAGACTGTGATCCTGCCATGTCACTGCAGCAAATATAGAACACGAGCATCTGTTCGCTCACATTAAGGTCTGGCTGATTATTAATTTGTTTTGGAAGGCTGTGTGTTTCTCTGTATGCCTGCAAATATTTTGCAGTGGTTTAAATAAGACTGCATCATCTGACAGAGAATGAAGGCAAGCCCATTAGATCCAAGGTGATTATCTGATCTATATTTGAAAGGTCATTTATAATGGATGATCAGCTCTAACAGTAATTTTTCATGAGTCCGCCACCCAGTTTGCATGCATTTCTCCTCTTGCACCGCTGCAACACTTACTTAATTTCAATGTAATCTCTTAATCTGGTCAGCTAATCCAGAGCAGGCACGCTGAACTTCTTTACCCCGCTCTGTTGCTCCTCCTCCTCGTGTCAGGCGGCCGGTTCAAGGTTTATTCATTTCTCATTTTGCTCACCACATTCACATTACACTTTGTTTAGTTTGAATCACATCACAACAAATAAAAGTGTTCCGCTTCACTGGCTAATCGGACACTCTTGTTTCACTCACGCATGTGAAGATGATTTCTTCAACCAAAGATCTACATGACAGTTAAAATTGAATTTCCACTTGTCTGACACATCCTCAGCAGTAGATCTGAGTAAGGATCCCATGCAGAGATACTGTAGGATCCAACTGGAGGGCTAAATACCCTGTGATAATAAAAAGGCCTCCTCTTATATAATAATAATACGCACAAAGGAACATGGTTCACCACGACATAACAGTGCCTCCTGGTGGACAGACAGTGTTGCTCCCCCAGTGTCACAGAATGTTATTTCCTGTTATCTCCATTTATCTGCTTTTTTTCCAGTGATAATTTGGAAATGTCTTTGAAAAGCAATATATTTATTTCTTGTGTGGCTATATGAATATTTACAGGAAAGGTTGTAACACAATCAGAGCGACGTGCATCAGAAACAGTAAGGAACAAAAGGGAAAGACTGCATATATGCCAGTGTGTGTTATTATGATGATGGAACCATTAAAAAAAAAGAATTGTTTTGTTTATAAAAGAGTATTTTGTTGTAAAGATGAGAGAATGCATTAGCCTGGAATATATCATGTGATAGGACGTACTAGATAGATTTTCAGAATAGTATTCAAGGAAACTTGAATAGATATGGATTTGAGTTTTTTTTTTTTTTCTTTGAATGTTTTTGTCATTTGAGTTTGTTTTACTGTTTTAAAACAAACCTATAATCAAAGCTTTCTGTCAGAGTTCTGACAACACTTTATCCACTGCAAAGGTTGGAGAAAGCCAACTGTTGGCTTTTAAGTAGAGATAACTACATGAATAAGTAAAAAACAATCTCATTGCCCCTTAATGTTAAACTGTATTACTGCTTAAGACTGGTATTATAAGCCAACAAGAAGGAAATTCAGTGAATTTGTTCAAACACTCTCTCCCTAACAGATGATAAATATTCTGGATCTTTGTTTTCTGCTCTAACTGTATGTATATTTTTGCTCATGTTTACTGCAAACCAAGATAGAGAAATGAATAAATGTTATTTAAGGGAACTCAAACTTCCTTTCGTGCCTGCTTCTCAGTCATCTTTCTGCTACTCTTTGCCAGTTTCATGGGCGGAGGGATTGATGTATTACTCATGATCAGGCATGTTCTAGAAACTAGGTGGAATAGCAGTGACCAACGTGTAGTTAAATATAGCATCACTTTCACAGTTGACAATAAAACAAGCCAGCTAGTGTTAAAAGTAGTTTTCGGATGAATGTAACTAATGAAACTAATATAATCTCATTCTCCATAATCCTCACAGGTAACCATATATTACTGTTTAAAACAGTAATATATGGTATATATAATATATGATGATTATATACAAAATAAACTTGATTTTCACAAAATGATTATGCCATCCATGTCACAGGTCACTTTGACTGTAGACAGGAGAAAAATGTGGATGCTTTATAAGTTGTACTTTCCCCCCCCCTGTGGCAGTTGCTTTAAATAGTCTGCCACCAAGTGGTTGACAGGATTAAAGGTGAAGTGTACTTCCGCTTCCTGACCTTTACCCAGCTCCTGTCTCCTCTGCACTCCGTGACTTTAACCCCATTTTCTCCACCGTTGCCCACTCAGAAAGAAAGCGTTTCATAAAAATGGAGCCAGCGTTGGAGGTACTGCTGGGTTTAAAACAGTCTAATCAACACCAGCAGTGCAGATGAGTCATACACATGCTATTCTCTCTGTTACACGTGTACTCTGTAATATAATACGGAATATTCTTTGATATTATAACAGTAATACCAAACTTATTCGGACAGGAAAAGCCTTTGCATTTGGATTCAGACAAAAAGTGCAGAGTGTGTATAGGTAAGAGTGCCACATAGACCAGATTATATTCACTGTGATGTGACTTCTAGCAGGGCACTGGAACCTCTGCTGGTTGGTTGGTGCACAACATAAAGAACATTTTATTGCCAGTTAAATGTTTTTCCATTGCTGGATCACACGATGAGTAGAAATAATCAAATGGATTGTCTTCTCTTTTTTTTTTTAAATTAATCATTAACATGATACAAAAAAATGACATAGATGTAAAAATAACAAAGCCATACTCTACACACAGCATCACTGTGAAGCAGTAACTTTCTAATCCATTTGGTCGCGTGGAGATTTCAGACCAACACGATAGTTACGAGGTAATTTACCAGAGGAATAACACTGTAAAAGAGCAGTTCTTTTTAATATAGCAATTACCAATTGTCAATTTTAGTTACACATGCGCTATTTAAAAAAATCAATTATACTTTTGTAAATAATGCACAGTCTAAACCATAATCATCAGCAACAAAGTTTGAGATAGTACCCCATAAAATCTGATGAGAAACATCAAAGTAAAGCTGAATGTCACATGTTGATTGTTGACTCAGCACTTTGGTCCGTAGAAGAAAAAAAAAAAAGCGGAGTTCTGGGTGAAAAACAAGTCAATTCTTGCATCGTAGAAAAGCTTGCATCTTATTTGTATCTAAATCCAATATATGACGCCAAGGATACAGAGCAGAAGCACAACCCAAAGACGGGTAAAACAGCAGCAGTGCCCCTGTGTCCAGTCTGATTATCTCATTTTTTATGGCAAGTCCAGCATGCCATGTTCCTCCAGAGCTTTCTGTGTCCGGTCATAAACCTCTCCGATGGCCCGAGACACCCTGTGCAGCACTTTGCTCATCTCCTCCTGGTTCTGCACGCACACCAGCCTGAAAAAGAAACCCCGCTCTGGCAGGGCAATGAAGGCCAGCTCGGCGGCCTTGCGGACGTACCATGTATGGTGTTGAGCGAGGGTGCTCTTGTAGGCCTCACGACACAGGTCAGAGGGACTCCTGAGCCGTCCCTCCACTGGTGTCTCAGCCAGCTTCTCCAGGAAGAGCTTCAGCCAAAGCAGAGCGCGATGCAGGCGCAGTAGAGTCCGGCATCCAGAGTCTGTCTGGTGGTGGAAACTCACCAGGCCTTGATTCAGCTCCACCAAGATCATAGAGCGCACAGAGTGATAAGCACTGGTGTGCACCGACGCCTTATTCTTTGTCCCACCACCCTGTGAGTTTACAGAGTTTATGGAATGTAGATCCGGGCCTACCTCTGCTTCAGGGTTCCCGTCTGCCGTCAGGGCCAGCTGGCGAATTATAGAAGTCTTACTTTCTATCTCTTTAGATATCAGTCCCACCATTGGCCCCAGAGAGTCCATGAACCTAGAAGAGTAACACAGAACAGGATAAAGCAGCTTACAGATTTCAGATAATCAGCAAACAACAAATAACTTTTCTTCCTGATGGCCGTAAACAAATCTTTATCTGAAAATCCTACTTGACAAGCTCGTCCCAGCTGGACAGATATGGCTGCAGCAGCACATCAGAGTTGTGAGTTGGGGCATCCAGCAGGTGGGAGAGCAGAAGTGACACCTGGAAGGTCTGACCGGGGCACAGCTCAAGCTGGCTCTCAGCTCCATCGCCCACACTGCTGTTGGACAGCTGGTGAAGCTAATGGTGGGGGGGATGGGCAGTGCATGAATGTGGGTGCAATCGGCAGGGGACAAAGGAAGAAAGAAAGCACGACATTTATTTAAAAAAAAAACAAAGAAATCCACTTCATAGTCTGCAAGCAATCTAATATCAGATTCAGGAGGTACTCTTACCTTATTTAACTGATTATAACCTTTTACACAAGAATCCCAGTGGTAATCCAACCCCCCCTCTGAAGTGGACCATTGAAAAGAGAAAAAAGACCAAGGGTTACAGTTAGTTTTGGTTCACAGAGCAATATTGATATTGTTATCATTTAATCTTTCAGATAGTCACACAGCTTTAGCTTGGTTTATCTTTGCGTGTCGACAAACCCGTGAACTAAATAACTGTCTCTTAATGGCTCATGCTATTTTCAGCTAGTGTTTGTCTGCAGTTTCATGGTGAGCTACTACAATATGGTCGAGCTTTCAGTGCTTTCTTTTAAAAAAAAAGAAAGAAGAAGAAGCAAAGTTGTGAGAGTGAACTAAAAGGATAAACCAATGAGCTGAAACCCACTTCGCAGCTGTAAGAGGAGCTGCTGGTGCAGGTAGTGGTATTATGTAGGTTCATTAAACAATCCTTCTCACGCTGTCACTGTTTAAAATATTTTCTATTGTTATTGATATTTTGATTATAGCTGGCTGAAATGTAACATTCATGAAGTACCGTTATCTAACAGTTTTGTTATCTCATGGAAATGATTGTAAGAAGGTGTCCTTGTATCCTGTATTACGTCATATTGTATATCTCTGTATGTAAAGACCAACTTATCTACCTGCCTATCATCTTAACTGATGTGCAAGTTGCTAATGAAAGTTTGGCACTGTTCAGTTTATTTACAACAAGACCCTTACAGACACATTGTTGCCAGTGACAGTGGCAACAGCTGTGTTGAGCATGCAGAGTGCTGCGGAGTGTTTGGTGTTTTTTAAGGGAGCTGTGAGGTTACTGCAAATCACAGAATCAGCAGCAGAAACATTCACAGGTTCATCCTCCAAACTGACCCATAAACATTCAGGTTATCGAGCTTCTGGTCAAAATACTGAAAACTAGCAAACAAGCAAATGAGTTCAGATTAAACACAGCACAGATTTACCTGCAACAGCAGAAATAACTCGACTATGAATTATTGTAAATGGTCTCCATCCTGACTATAAAAACGCAGAAGTGACATTTCATGCTTTCAACTAAAAACCGGGGCCAATATTCTGAATTATAAATACAAACTAGACAAAGACAGATCACATGGACTGAGTTTGAACATTTTTTAGAAAGATCAGTAAGTGGCTCCTTAGCCCTTTAAAAGGTCACAGTGGAGCCACTTACTGATTTCCTTTGACAATGAATCACTTTTACTTCTTTTTAATGAGGCAAAACGCAGTGACATTTTTAAGGCTTACAGATTATTCTTGGAGGGTTACTTACATAACCCTTCAAGAATCTTTACCAGTAAAAGATTATTTGTGAAGTAGCTTATTTGAAAAATAAGGGTAACTATTTCATTACCATAAATAAATGTGTAATATTAAATGTATTTTGTACATCAAGGCTGCTTGGTATCATGTGACATTGTTGATCCGGAACAAACAACACACTGATTGTTTAGACTAAGTAGTACAGCATGAGAATCAAAGACACACGCTCGCACCCACACAGAGAGAAACTCACGTAGCCACAGCGAGCCAAGGAACAGCAGTAGGATAAGGATAGCTGCAGCAGCCTTGCTCTTTACACCCATACTGAAGTCCAGTGTGGGGCCGTCCAGTCTGCCTCTTGTCCCTTTTTCTTTCCTTTATCTTTTAATTCCTCTGTTTCACATGAGTTCTGGTCCCCTGGCACTGGCTGTCACTGAAATTACTTTCTCCCAGACCACTGCCTCTGACCCCCCCACCCTCCTCTCCAATCCTTCATACTCCTCCCCAGAACCTCAAACAAAACCTCCTGTCCACCACTATGGCCCCTATTAATCTTTAACTCTATTCTTGCTCTATTTTGAAACTGCCCTTTTCCCTCGTCACCTCCTCAAGCCCGAGGTTGCGGTTTCTATCCAGCTTTTTCTGCGACTTTGTTTAAAATCTGTGTGGCTTCCCGTGCTGCCTTTGTGATTTCAGAGCTGCCTGTCTCTCGCGTTGCTCAACCCCAGGGTCCAGAGATCAGCTGAGTGTGGCCAGTAGCTGATAAAGCAGAGCCAACACAGGGTGTCCTCCTGTAACCTCCCGCTGTATGTGCACTATATTCCTGGTCAGCTTGAGGAAACACTTGCTCCCTTGCCTCTCCTCCCATGACCACCACTTTCCCTCCTCCCTCTTCTCTCCTTTCGCTCTCTCTATCACTAATTCATACACTCCATGACAGTATATCAATCATTAGGCAGTGTGTTAAAGTCACGATGACCAAGGGTTTGTATTTAATTTTGGTGGCTACACAGACAGACATGTTAATAAATAATAATCCAAACTTGCACTGGTCGAGATGCCAAAAGGAACAAAGATTTCCACACATGAAACTCTATTTGTAGAAAGATGTGACTCAAAAGGGAAGTGAATCTTTTGTTTTTATTAAAGAAGCTATTTCCTCTTTCCTGTCATCATATTTTGCACAAAACCTAATTCATACAAATATTATTTTGAACTACTACATGCAAATTATCAAACTTTTTGTTTAAAAAAGTGACGTCTGAGCCATATTAGTAAAACATTGCGGACTGATGTGACTCATAAAAGGTGTTCTCATCCTTATTGCCTCTGATAATGATAATTGTTGGAAGCTCAGAGGTTGGTCCTGCTATCACACGAGGAGGTACAGACATTGAACGCCACACTCAAGCCTGGCCGTCTGTGCTCCTAAAGAGGGACTCAACAATGGTATTTCTTCTGCGGATGAGCGGGGAAAAAGTGAAAGCAGGGGCATTCATTCCCAGTTTGGGGCGGGGGCTGGTCACAGAGCTTTTATTCTCCGCAACCAATGGCTGATCTTGTCCAAGATAGGCAGCAACTGAGAAGGGGAGGCTAAATCCCTGGGAAACCTTGGGACACATTCAGAAACCATTTGATACCACACAGAACAGAAAACAGAGAATACCTTTATTGTCACTGTAGCATGTTGGGTGTACAATAAAATTAAGTGCAGTCTCAACAGTGCAAAGATCACTCACAGCAGTCATAAAAAAGTATGCAAAAACCATAAACTATATCAAACTATATAACAGATTGTTTTAAAAACAGACAAAAGCAACCTTTCTTCAATCTCCCAGATTGCGAAACACTTTATCACACAGAGCACATTCATGTGGAAATTGCTGCATTATGCAGCTCTGGGATAAAAAGTCTTTTCAGTCTATTTGCCCCTTTTTTTAATTATTTTTTTTGTAATCTCTGTTATGGCGCGGTGGTGTCCAGGTGTGAGATGGATCCAATATGATATTATATGGTATTAAATGAAAAAAAAAAAACAGCTTGTATTTCCTATTAAACGCTGAGATGCAATAACAGACATTACAAAAGCATATAGCCAGCTGGTGATGTGAACATGAAGCAATTCAGATTCAAGCTGTGTTTCTCACACTGTTTTTTATACTCAAAGGTTACACGGGGGGGCAAAGATAAAACCACACTGGATTTTCCAGTAAAGTTGCTGCACAGCATTACTGCACTACTGAAAACCCCATCTGGATAATCAAAACATTTAACCACAGTGCTGGGATTACTCATGCTATCAAGTTTGGTGTTTGTTGAAATCGTTCCCAAACAAATTTCCCATTTCAACAGAGCAAAAAGATCCCGAGCTGGGTGAGAAAATATAATAACAGCAGTGTAGTCATTTAAAAGCATAAAACGTTTTATTTATTGATAATTGGAGGATTGACCCCTAATGACTTGTAGGCTGAAGTTTCAGACTTCTCTATTGTCTTCTCTGCAACAAGGTTTCAGAGTTTTATTTGAATTCCAAAACAAGGCACTGCCTGTGTCATTTCATATTCAGATTAACCCAACAATATTTTGATCCCCCCAGCTTCCCTTGTAGTAGCTATATTTGAAACGCTAGTTGTAGTTGTTGGCTGTAGCTATAAAAACAGTTACACACACGTGTCTCACATGTCGCACTAACTAGCCTCCATGTGAGTTATTTTCTGATGCTAATCGGGTGGGCTTGAGAGTATAATGCTGTGCTTTAGCAGTAGAGAAGAGGGTAACAAATATAAACACAGCACATTGCTCAGAGTGGTTGTAATGTGGAAACATTAACCTAAACAGAACATGTTTTGGAAGGCTGTAGCTGAGAAGATAAAGCAGACCATCTACTAATGTGAAAATTAGTGGTTTGATTCCTGCCTACTCCAGTCTGCATGACAAAGTATCCTTGGTCAAAGTACTGATCCCAAAGTTGCTCATGTCAGTGTGAATGTGTTTATATGTTAGATAGAAAGCACTTAGAAAGAAAGGTGCTTGTGTGAATGGGTGAATGAGGCATGTCGAGTATAAAAGCAGAAGCTTTATTATAATGAGGGAAAATAACAGAGTTTTGTTATTAATGTATAATGCATATATATAGACAGGTGGAAAAAATGCAGGAAACCCACCATAAGTAATCTTAGTTAGGACACCTTAAGTGCTCTATGGCATAGATTTTACATAATACGGGGGTCATAGCATATAATTCATCATCATCAAGTCACTCACTGAGCCCTGATGTCCTCTGGACAGGCCTCCCCTCGAACAGAAAGCTCCCATCAGGACAGAAAGATCACTCTGAACTTTGTATTGATTTGCTGTGACCCTTCCCTTTGACAGGATGAGTTGACTCCCACACAGTATAACAGAACCGCTAGTAGGGTTCAAAGGTTTAATGTTTTTTTCACTTTAATTTGACACCTGTTTGGATATAAAACAGCTCTGCTCTCTGGAATTTGAAGGCCCACAGCTCGAGCCTTTCTGCTTCTGAGCTCTGAGTGCGAGACACACAATCTGCCTTCTGGAGGCTCCAGTTACCTTAAAGAAGCTCAACTCTGTTTCCCCAATTGTATATTTAGAAGTACATCACATACTGTGCAACTCACATGGCACATTCCAAAAATCAGTCTGTTGCCCTTGCCACTGCAAAGAGACACTCCTTAGATTAATCACAGCCTTTATTATGACAACAAATCTAGTCTCTGCATTTTAAATGAATTGCTAAAACAACCTGACAGGTCAGACTCTTGGGCTCCCTGGTTTCATGGGGTTTATGTGCAGCCCTCTAACCCCATTATTCTGCAGACACTATCTCACCGCTGAGGTCCTGCAAGGTTTACTGTAAGAATCAATACTCTGGACACGCATAGGAGGTGTGCACCACCAGTCACCTGTTCACCCTGCTGTAACCTGTGGGATTTAGCCATTTCCTGCATCGATCTTTAACACTGACACCAAAATTTTAAAGTTCTACGCATGTCTAGTGGATACAAAGGTGAGTGACAGATTAAAGAGGAAACACCAACCACTAATCCTGTCAGTGACACTGGCCCTCGTGCTGTGCACTGACCATACATCGATCTGACAACTGAAATTTTCTATCCTGATGATGCGAGTACTCCTGCTGTATAAGGTCTCGCTTACAGGTCTCATTGCTACCTTCAGAAATATCTGGAATATCCTGGACACTCCTAGTTTTTGTCTAATGTTGGAGTTGCTATCTAATGATGATGATGATTATTATTGTGGGTGCCTGGAGAGTGACTGGAAGTCCTGGTTTAGTGCTTTCAGCTGGTGTGTAATCTGAACCCCGGATAGTGACAGCCGTGGTGGGTGACAGTCAGGACGTTTGGTAGGGGGATTTAGAGCTCTTCATCTGCCTTCAGTCTCACTGTCTTTCTGTATCTCACTTTATATTTCAATATAGTGCAGCACAGCACAGTACAGTGCAGAGCAGCAGAGAGGTCTTGGAATATGATGGCAGTGCGCAGTCTTTGGATAGCTTTCGGAGTTGTAACTATTCTTGGGACTTTAGCGGGACTGGGTAAGTGACACACTTGCAAACTTTTGGCACATCCTCGCTGACTGGCACAGAGATAGCCAACTCTTCTTGTGGTGACTGGCAGGGTACAGAAAACTTGCTGTACTTTAGACCTCATGAAAACATGTAAAAAGTTGTAGAGGCAAACTAACACAGCTGTAAACTTGCATATATTGTTTTAAACTGGAAGCAGTAATTTTTCTTCTGTTGATATCATATCTGCAACTTCTCTAACAAGGATTTTGTAGACTGTCTAATTTGGCTTTTTTTTGGTGCACACTAGTGAATTAGAATATTTGCTTCCTTTATACTGTTGCACTATGTTTTTGTGCATGGTATAAAACAGCGGTCCCCAAGCCCCGGGCCACGGACCAGTACCGGTCCGTGAGTCATTTGGTACTGGGCTGCAAGAGTTGAGGTTCGGGTGTGAAATGTATGGTTTTCAGGGTTTTTATCGATTTTTAGCGTTATTTTGTTATTGTTTTTGTCGTTTACTCGGTTTTTCTGGGTCGTTTCACTTGTGTTATGAATAAATCTTCTTTTTTCGATACCAGTACTAGTTTTATTTTCTGTGAAAATATTGTCGGGCATAAACCGGTCCGTGGCGCAAAAAAGGCTGGGGACCGCTGGTATAAAAGGTTAACAACATACAAAGTATGACCGTCTATTCCATAACCATTAAGTATATTTGATACAATTAGATAAAAACATCAGTTAACAAATCAGAAGGAAAGCGTAACTTCCTCTATGATTTTTCATGACAGCAACAGTATGAGAGTGTGTAAGCTGTTCTTAATGGTCCAGATCATTCTTATCCCACAGCACAACTTTACCCCAGGGTTTTTACACTTTTTTTTAACTAGTTGGTTGATTTTCATTTTATCATGTTGCTGTATGTTTTGCAGTTAGGTTTTTGTAGGCCTGTGATGTAAATGCATTAACCTGGAAAGCACTTTAGGCCAACTACTGTTGTTTAAAATCTGCTATATAAATAAAATGACATGACAATATGAGGTAAGAGGATGTCATAAAGCTGCAATGAAAGCCAGGAGATGATGGAAAATTGAAAAACAAATACTTGTGAATCCATTTGTAAATTCAGGATCTAAAGTTATGGTGGTTTGTTCTTGTATTTGAGGGGGGAAAGGTTTCTTGAATCCAGCTATTTGGTGGATATCACATTCATTACCAAATTCCTCTCAGACCAAGTACAGGTATGTGTAAGTGTCAAGCTGAAATCTGGACTCTCAGTTTTTGTATTGATACATTAAAGGAATAGAAATCAAAGATTAAAATGCTGGAAATATGACTCGTGACTGTGGAACATCACAGAATAATGATAGAATCTCTTCATGCCTTGCACTTCAATAGAGGACTATAGGAATTTTGAGATTAAACTGACACTGTTGTTACGATTTGATAGCAGATAAACAGATGAACTTATGATCTTGGTATGAGGTCAAATGTAATCCAAGTGTGATATCAGGAATCTCTGCTCCACCTCGGGTGTTAGTGTTTGTCTTCAGAACACGATGCGCTGGAATCCTCTTAGGAAGGTACCAGACACTTCTTCTTGTTTCTCTTCTTTTCTAAATCACATTAAAAGATAACACACATGCACATGACGAATTACTGTCAAAATGTCATTTTTTGTGTCTAAAAAAATAAATTACATTTTGACAGTATACAGAATTTTTAATTTTGTTGCTCATAGGACAGGAAGACACTATCAAGAGACATTAAGAACAGTATAGTGACTAAAATTCCTTGTACTGTTTTACTGTATGAATAATGAAGGAGCTTTCTCACCCTTAATTTCAGAAAACCATGTGGACCTTTTTATATAGCCACAGGATTAATGAGCCATTGTCTGTCCTCGGCCACAAAATAAAATCTGAATCTCAGATGATGTTTTCCTTGGCCAGGCAGCACAGGAACTATAGCCTGGTATGGCTAATGAAGCCTGGCTGCTATCAACACATCCCCACTCGCTTCCTGAATGAAAATCAGCAGGTTTTCTCATGTGTAGGGATTTTCCATAATAAACCTCCCTACGCCGCACTGAGAAAATATCCAAAGAAGGGGAAATATGTAGGCCAAAAAAGCGTGTGAGGCAGTCACTGAATGAGGCAGAAATCAAAGCTGCCTGATAGAAACAAACATTCCCCGAGATAAAAAAGATACCATGACTGCCCCTACATACTTTCTTTTATACTCCCCTTAGAGCTCAGGCAGCATGCTAATGTGTATTAACTCATCAATTGCTACACAATGTCCGTCTTCCCTGCATTCATTCCTTGTATTGTATTTGTGTGTTGCACAAATCAGATCAGACAGAAATTGTCACTGCAGTCTTCTTTATCGCCCTCTCCGTATTTTATTTTGCTCTGCATGCTTGATCTCATCAGCTCTCAGATTTCTATCAGGATATTCCAGGTTAGGATGCATCGCTCTCATTATTTGGGATGTGGTGATTCTTACTGGTTTCACTATAATTTGATGGCTTTTTGTTTACATGTGAGAATTCTGGTCAGCTTACAGTTTGGATCATTATGGCCCTAAAGTATTGTTTGAAACTGTTTGCGGGCTCTTGCATATACTATGGCTTTGTTATATCACTCAGCAAAGCATTACTTTTAAAATACATCTGCCAGTTCAAAAAGCACTTAGTGGTTTGACTCTCATCAACATCTCTGACTTGCTCAGTGTCTATAACCCAACTAGACCTCCCAGGTCATCAGCTGCAGATCTTTTTCCAGAATAAGATAGAATAAGATCCAAGTATGCTGACGGTGTTTTTACTTGCTGTGGTCCTGTTGTTTGGAACAAAACTACCAGCACCAACTATGTCTACATTTAAAAATGAACATTAAAACCTTTTTATTCTCACATACTTACAGTGTTTGAGTGTTAATTTGTATTCTATATCTTGTAAAGTTTTGGTTTTATTACCTCAAAACGTTGCAAATCTACCTACATTTTTAGCTTTTTTTTTTTAATCAGTAAGCACATTGTGTTTATGTGGAATGAAATGTGCTATATAAAATGAAAATAATAATAAAATAATAAAACTGGCACAGTTTTGAAAAAGTAGTGTGTTAGCATTCAGCAAAATCTTAAACAGGGATACTGTAATGTTTACTTAGCTTCTTACTGACCTTCTCTGCCATCATCATAAATCATGAAGTAATCAAATATATATATATATATATATATCTATCAAACACACATCCCTTCACAGTGGTTGCCTGCAGGCTCTGCCTCTAATTTCCAAACATCACTCTCCCGTCCCTCTGTCTGAGCTAACCTATTGTAGTGTCAACTACAGGAAATGATGAGGTCAAAAACTTGGCACCATATATTTAACTCACCCTTTAACTGACTGATATTTAGAAATATACTGCATGCTCACGAGGCCCACTTAAAAGTCAGACAACGTATAACTTCTGAAGTCATCCATTTACTCAGTACAGACACACTATGTTCTGCTTACTGTACCCAGAATGAGTTCTTGTACCTAAAACTAAGCAAGATCAGCATGGTGTCTTTGCAGCTATCCATCATTAAAACAGCTTGTGATTAATAAGCTGGCATAATATACACCATAAGGAATATCAAAATACCAGTTTTTGTTTTAATCAATGATGAAATTAGAGGGAAAAATTGCTTAGAAATTCAAATGGGGGATGGTCTTAGTTCAAACACAAACTCCTGCATATCACATCTCATATTTCACTGTTACATTTATTCATTCATCCTTCTTATATCCAGAGTCATCTATTAACCAAGCGCAATAAGTAGAAACTGACCAAGCCTTAAGAAAAAAAATCATATGGGTAAATTACTGTTCAAACTAAGTGACATATTTGTGCCTGACTGGGACACCCAGGATCTCATGGGAAATGACATATTTTCTGCTTTGTATTACTGTCACCATTTTTGCCAAAGGATAACACTGATGATTATTGTAGATGACCCGAGTTTGACTTAAAGTCCCATTTGAGAGTTTTGATAGGCCACTATGTAATGTGAGCTATGGATAGTGACAGCTGGGAGAGAAGAAGCAAGAGGTTGGAAATAACCTCCATTTAGTCTCTCCTAGTCTCTCTTGACCTTTGTTTGGATATATGGTCAGGAGCAGTAGTAGTACTCAAGGAGTACAATACAATGGCAATGACTGCTATTTTTAGCATAATCTTTGAACTCTGGAATCATAGATTGGCTAATCTCTAGAGTTTGTAGCCTATCCCAGCTGACATAGGGTGAGAGATTGACATTCTATCGTAGAGCTATAAACATAATATCTTCAGTGACATTAAAATAATATTTGTCCTTGTTAATATTATTGGAGAGTACTGATATGCAGATATCCAAACTTATGGGACTGTATTGCATGGACATCACAATGTAACAACAATACAAACAGAAATATTATAAAGTACGAAACCTTTTGCACAACAGCATCTTGTGTAATAATAACCAGATATATTCCTATGTAATTTTGATGCTTTTCTTCATGCAGTGCAATGTAATCAGGAGACAGAGCTGATCGGGGACTTGTTCAAAAACTACAACAAGAATATACGTCCAGTATTACATCCTGAAGACAAAGTGGGGGTTCAGATCAAGCTGACCCTCACTAATCTTATTTCCCTGGTAAAAGCTTCATTTTGCTACTTTTTGCAATACATCTTTTCCGCACATTAAGAATGTATGAGCATTACTTAAGGGTGGAAACATATTCAAAAGCATTACGGTTAAAAAATGCGATTAATAATAATCTCTCTGGTGTGCATTTACCACAGCCACTATCACATGAGCTACACAGCTCAATCAATCTCTTCTCTCATTCCTACAGAATGAAAAGGAGGAGACTCTTACAACCAATGTGTGGATTGAGATTGTGAGTTGTATCTCTCTTCGTGGTTGTCATTTTCCTTTCTTTGTTTGAGAGTTTTGGTAGAAGGCATTTCTCCCTCGTCTTTGTCCAGCTTTTAATCTCACTGCTGATCTTTTTCTCAAACCACAGCAATGGAATGATTACCGCCTTGCCTGGAATGCATCTCAGTATTATGGCATTGAGGTTATTCGTGTCCCGTGCAAAACTGTCTGGCTTCCCGATATAGTTCTTGAAAACAAGTAAGGCAGTAACAAAAAGGAGCGCAATTCTGTCTCTTTTGTTTTTTGCGTTCTGGACAGTTTGTTTGTTAACCGGTTCTGGTCTTTGTCCACAGCATTGATGGCAAATTTGATGTGGCCTACTATGCCAATGTGTTGATCAGCAGTGATGGTGGGATTTACTGGCTGCCTCCTGCTATCTATCGCAGCACATGTGCCATTGAGATCACCTACTTTCCGTTTGATTATCAAAACTGCACACTTGCATTCAGGTGGGATTTATTAATCATTTGAAATCTACGTTTATATTATATGTAAGTCTTTCTTTATGCATTTGCTTCTATTAAACTTTGGCTTGATTGCCACAACCGTAGATCCCAGACTTACAGTGCCAATGAAGTGGATCTTACCTTGGCTGTTGGAGAAATGGGGGAGATTATTGAATGGGTGGACATCGACCCTGAGGCTTTCACAGGTACTGTAAATACACCATCCATCCATCCATCCACACATCAATCCATGCCTCAGTCCACATTAACAATCATAATATTCAAGTTTTGAAAGTCCTTCAGGTTTTTGCATTTACACCCTTTAGAGAATGGTGAGTGGGCCATTGTCCATCGTCCAGCCAGGAAGATGATCAACAGTCGGTATTCCCCAGATGACCTGGAGTATCAGGAGATCTTGTTCAATCTGGTCATCCAAAGGAAGCCGCTGTTCTACATCATCAATGTTATCCTGCCCTGTTCCCTTATCTCATCTCTGGTCGTACTGGCCTACTTCCTACCTGCACAAGGTCAGTAAGGTCAATGCTTTTCCTGTTTCACTACTAAAGTTTGAAACATGCCAGATGAACACATTTGTCTCATAATTTTCTGTATTCAGATGTAAAACAAAACAATAATGAACTTGATTTGCTCTCCATAATAATTTTAAAATAATTTGGACTTAGCCTTTTTATTGTGTTTGTCACTAATTAATAAAAAATAATCACTAACTGCTAATTCAAAGTAACTGAACTACAGAGCCTAAAGGTTTGATGTGGAAAGCATTCAGCTAAAGCTCTAAGACTGATGTTACTGTAATACAGCTGACTTTTAAGTCTTAAATCATGAAATATTACAAAGCATTCCTTGATGCCTGAAGTAGATGAAAGAGAAGAATGTCCCTTTTTTTTTTTGGTCCAACCGGTCTAACTCTCTGCTGCTCCCTCACAGCTGGAGGACAGAAGCTGACCGTGTCCATCTCTGTTTTGCTGGCTCAGACTGTCTTCCTTTTTCTTATTGCTCAGAAGATCCCCGAGACCTCTCTGTCTGTCCCTCTAATTGGAAAGTGAGTCAGCATGTCCTCTCTGCTGACCCCTGCTGGTTTGTTTTGCTTCAATCCAAACAGTTTGAGCCTGCCCTCCAACAAAGATCTCTCTAATGTCTTCCCCAGGTACCTGATCTTCGTGATGTGTGTCACTACTCTCATTGCTACAAATCAAATTGTAGTGCTGAACTTCTCACTGCGCAGCCCCAGCACTCACAGTATGTCCCAAACCCTCAAACATGTAAGTGCCCTCCACGGAGATGAGTAAACTTGTTTTTTAAAGAGTTATTTCAGTAAAGTGACTGTTGTTAACTTCTATTGCCTGCTGCAGCTGTTCTTGAAAATGGTTCCCCGCTTCTTGGGCATGTCTCCGCTGGTGGACGATAGTGAGGTGACAACAGAGGTAAATGGGGTGAGGGAGCGGCGGCGCAGCTCCTTTGGCCTCATGCAGAGAGCAGAGGAATATGTGCTCAAGCAGCCTCGCAGTGAAATGATGTTTGACAAGCAAAGAGAGAGGCATGGTCTCACGCGATCCATTGGTAAGACCGTTGATTACAGAGCAACACTCAGCACAGTCTTTAGCTCACATTTCAGCTCAAATACTTAAATATTTGAAAATCAAAGTAGAAAATGTATCTGGTTTAATTAGTGCTGATCACTGCAAATTGTCATCTAACGCAGTGTCTCCCTCCCTCTAGTGGACAGTATAGATGTCAGCAGCACA
This sequence comes from Rhamphochromis sp. 'chilingali', assembly GCF_963969265.1. NCBI lineage: Eukaryota > Metazoa > Chordata > Actinopteri > Cichliformes > Cichlidae > Rhamphochromis > Rhamphochromis sp. 'chilingali'. Next base: position 12,568,254 of record NC_137946.1, read on the forward strand.
GCTAACCTATATAAGAGTTTGGCCCAAGCTGCACCTGAGATTAAGCAATGTGTGGATGCCTGCAACTTCATTGCTGACAGTACAAGGCAACAAAATACCATTGGCTCTGTGAGTGTTTGTTTGTTTGTTTGTTTGTTTGTTTTAACTCAACTTCAGTGACGTTTTAGATGAGTAATATTTTGCAGTCAATTTTCATTTCCTTTCATTTCATTTCCATATCCTCACTTGAACTTAAGCTTTTGTTCACTTTCTTTCCAACTCAAGGAAATTGAAAGCTGGGTCTTGATTGGGAAAATGGTCGACAAAGTGTGTTTCTGGGCTGCTATGTCTCTATTCATCATCGGCACAGTGTGGATCTTCCTAACAGGACACTTCAACCGTGCCCCAGAATTACCATTTCCAGGAGAGAGTAAAAAATATGTCCCAACTTAAAAAAGGAGAGAAAAAAAGAAATTTGTCTCTGTTTAATGTTTTCGAGGTATATTTTGCCTCGTGCTGTTTATGATGATGAACGCAATGTTGTTCACTGATCCCATGGTTAAGATTCAGGGCTGAGTTAAGTCTGTGTTTGATAACATCAAAACTTTCTGTTTCCATGCTTGTCAAACACCTGAGCATCAACATTCAACGTTTCTTAACTTCTAAACTAAGTTGTCAGCATTTCTATATTAAATCACAATTATTTTGTTAGTTTTGGGGTATGAGAATGTATGCAAGCCCAGACTTACAGCTTATAGATGCATTTTGAAGAAAAAATGTTAACGGCACTGCACCACTGTGCAAAGGGATTTAATTCTATTGCAGAAAATGACTTTTATGACTTTGTTTTGCATAACATGAAGCTACAGGCACTGTATGCTTTAACTAAAGAACCCATTTTACTTGCATGACCATCTACAAAACACTCAGAAAACATATCCCTGCACACATATTATGTCTTATGGTCATTATCTATATATGTAACATGAGCCAACCAACTCTAAATCAAAGCCTTATTCTTCTTACTATGACTTATTATTTGGAATGTATTGCTTACAGTAGATGGCTCAGTGGGACACTGTTTGGCGTTAACTGTACCAGGACTTCTTTTTAAAAAAAAACAAATTCTTTAGTTTATTACAAAGTGTGTGTTTTAATCTTGAACTGAATGTCTAAGTAGGTGTTTTATATGTTTATACATCAGACAGTGTGAATCTGCAAAGTGTGGCTAAAACCTAAAACTGTGATCATATTTTTTACAGTTATTTTGAGTGGTGTTACTCAGCTGATTCAATAAATGTGACAGAAATGGGCTAGCAAATAAAAACAAGTCTAAACACTGTTGAAATTTCACACACTGAAGACTTGAATGGTCTATGTTTGTTTTTCTGTTCGTGTCCAGCTGTGTTTAAAGTTACACAGTTGTGTATTTAGGGAAGATATTCTATAATATAGTGTGTTTATGGCAAAAACAAAGGAAAGCTCACATCGAATAAGTTTGGATCTGCCATCGGGTTGTATTAATTTTATAATGTGTATAATAATATTTAATAAAGTGGAATAAAATGTGAGATTAAACCACATAGAAAGGTTTGACTGTTGTGTGACTGATAGACTGCTGTTTAAAAATCCAGTCAGACTTGTGGTTGAACGCCTCCATGTGGTGGAAAGTTGCACTAGGGATACTTTGTTAACCAGTTTTTGGAGTTGTCTTTGATTTTCCCGAAAACATCAACCTGTCACATCACTGTTTAAACCAAGATTGTAAAAAAAGAAAAGAAAAAATCAAACTCAAAAGGTAAAAACCAAACCTTTCACGCCTGTGTTTTTAATATCAAGTCCTAGAAGTATGTTTGCTTTAGATACAGCAAGTCTAAAGTTCAGCTGTTACATTGTTACTGTTTTCTCTCAGCGTGTGCAACTTCAGCTAGTCATTTCAATTATTTCTCCAACCTGTCAACCTGTCAGGCGGGGCTGTGGCTGAGGAAGCTGGTTTATGGTTAACATGCAAACAACTCTCCAGATTTCGCTCACTTTGCATGGGCGTGAGTCATCAACTCTTTTTTTAGGTACTAGCAATATGAAAATGCCATACCTCTGTTCGTTTAATCTAATAATGCACGGTTTATCTTCGAAAATAGGAATACAGATAAAACTAGAATGAAAGTTAAATCTGGTTGATTTTAGTTGATGCTCACGTAACATGTACTTCCGGTGTCCCACTTCAACGTTAAAGTTTGTAGTTTTTTATTCTAAATAAAACTGTACAAAACACATTGTTGGTTTGTCCTAAAAACGCGTTTTAGATGTAAATTTTGGTATCTCGTCGGATAAAATAAAATATATATATATAATCGGAAGTCTCCTGATACCTTACGTGATTCTCATGAAAATGGCATACGTGCCGCCTACTCCCTTCTCGTGTATCTGAATTCCTGCATATATGTTTCCTGACAAGTATGAAATCGGGACTTGTGTTCGTGTTTGATAATTGTGGCAGTCCACACGTCAGTAACGTGAACTAAGTCCATGAATGCGCCTGCTATGTACACAGCCGCAGGTACCGGAGGGGGAGGAAGTCATTGTTTGTCTTGTGTCAAAATTCCGAACATCACCGGGCTCTTTTCCATATAAGAATAAAAAGGGACATAGTATGATTTACCTAATAACAGTGGCAAAGCAGCAGAAACCATTTCCACGTTATCTTTTCCCTCACGCTGTCCCATCGGACAGCCAGTAATAATGTGGGTGGGACTAAAGCGTGCATCACCCACGGTTAACACTGATGAACTCTTCTCTGATACTCCGGTTGGGCTACAATGAAACATTTTTGTTACTTTGAATGACTCTTTAAGCTCTTCGCCCTGAGTGTGGAGCCGCCGTGAGCCGATCCGTGGCTCGAACTTAGCTGACAGTAAGTATTTTTTCAGGCCTATGTCGGACTTCTGTTTCCACCCGCTGTGTTGTCGCAGTACTGACGAGTGTGGATTGTCCAGCTGCAAACTCGCAGGTAGAGATAAGGAATACGGCGATCCTATTAGTGCCGCGCTTAAATCTATGTTTTGTTTCCAACAGATGTCTTTATATGGGAAGTTTTTTTTTTAAAACTACACCGAGTCTCTTTGTGGATTGTGGCTGTAGTAGGGAAACAGGGAAAGGGTGGAGACGCCAAAACTTAGCCTTCAGCTTTTCCAGCCTGGAGTCTTAAGTAGACTTTGCTGCTTATAGATGCTTTGTCTTTGGCGAAAAAATTAAAAAGTGATTTTCGTTAGTGTAGATTAGGGTGTGTGCTTAAGAAAACTCCATCAGATGTTTGTTTTATTTCTCTCTTTGTCTTTCTTTAAGACGTTTTTTTAAACACTGACTTTTTGCCCTAACGCTTTAAAAACGTGATCAGGCGGACTATTCTTAGCCACAGCACAGTTTTGGGGGAAAATGCTGATGGTAAGCAAGTGTTGACTCAGCGCTGTTGTTTCAGTCATCAAGTTGATGACTAACAATTGTCTTCTGTCACTTGGTTGCACGTTTTAAGATAAGATAAGATAAGATAAGATAGAACTTTATTAATCCCTCGGGTGGGTTCCTCTGGGAAATTCGATTTCCAAAAAAGCACAGCACCGACAGAAGTTACAGAGTTATACACACACACATATATATATAAATACAGAGACAATATAAATAAAATATACGAAGGGGATAAATAGGAATAAAAATAAAAATACAAGTGAATTGCACATTTCAAGTATTAGAGTCGGTCCGTAGATTTCCCATACAAATTCATTTTAAAAATCACGTATGCAAAGCACAACTTCCCCTTAATCAAGGGAAGACCATTTTTTAAATAGGTCAGCTGATGTTCAGGCTGAAGAGCTGATGAATGATGTTTAAAAGAAAAAGAAAATATGATGGGTATGCAAACAGCTTAAAAAACGGAGGGGGAAGGTTGCAGGTGAAGGATTGTCAGAGGTACACTGCTGCACCTGTACACGCACCCAGCTGTGATGTCAGATTGTACATCATCATTGCAGGGTGTGCCATCCTTATCTAGTTGAGGCCATCAGTGAAAACTGCATGGAATTAAGCTGCTATGTGAAGTGTGATTGTTTTGCTGATCGTCTCCTAACATTTCCCTTCCCTTGCCAGGTGTCATTGTTTGAGATAACCACTGGGAGTCAGCAAAGTCAGGAATCTCCTTATTTATCCCTTTATCCATAGATTTTCTTCCACTTATCCATTCAATTTCTGGAAGCTGGAGCCTATTTCAGCTGTCACAGGGCAAAAGGCAGGGTGCAGGTAGTCAGTCTGTCACAGGGCCGACACAGAGAGACAGACAGCCATTCATAGAGAAATTCACACATAACCGCAGTGACTGCATGCCTTTGGGCTGCGCGATGAAGCTGGAGTACCCATGGAGAACATACAAACTCCACACAGAAAGGCTCCAACTAGATGGTGGATTTGAACTCACCTCCTGCCTTTTCATTATCCAAACAAACACAAAATATGTTTTGAATTCAACACAGCACTGCTATCAGTGTGTTTGATAGTATTTGTAATTGCTCCAGAGTCGGTACTGCTGAGAGATAAAAGTCATCCATTGCACCCCACACATACACACAAACAAAGCCACATTGTTCTTGACACATAGCGTGTGTGTTTAAAGGATTGCGATCATTGGACTCTTGCTAATAGCTTACTTCTCAGCCAGTCACAGCATTCCAATTTGATTAGTCTCATGTTTTATAAAACACAGTGTGGGTATAGTGTAGTATTTACCGTGAAAGTAACCTGAGCAAACAGTGTAGGTAAAGTTTGACTCAGACATGCAAAATGCAGGGAAATCACGTTAAGTCAACACTTAACACTTTAGTCCTTCAAAATGTAAACAGATAACAGCAGCTAGTTGGGTTTGGTACTTAATGAGAAATATCTGTTTTGGTTTAGTTTTTATCATGTTTACCTCTGTATTGTGCGTCTTGCTTGCTTAGGGACAAGTGTGAGCAAGTCTTTCATACGAAAGTATAACACCTAAAAGTGTGTGGAAACACCAAAGATCTCACATGTGAGTGTCTTAAAAAGATCCAGCTCCATAAGTGGAAATAACAAAAAAAAGTCAAAAGTATAAATTGAAATAGCCGAAATTGAGTATGGCCTTAGTGTGGAGATTTTTTTCCACAGCAATTAAAATGTCACTTGTGATTTCTTGGGAAGCAAAGGTGGGGAAGATCCATCCTAATGGGATTAATATCTAAACCAGATTGTTGTCAAGACAAAAAAGCTTATACGAATACAACATATACGCAGTGGTGATCTATATTTAAAAAAACCTGGCTGTACAGATGACACATTTGGGATGAATACACTGTGCAAATGTGCAGATCTCTTCAACAGCAGTGCTTTTGATTCATTACATGAGCAAAAAGTGGAAAGAAATCTTGGCCACAAAGTGCTGATTATTAAGCTCATCTGTCACATTTCCTTTTGTTTTCACTCTTAGTCTCCTTATTAGTAGATGCTAGTTTACGCCCGACACAGTAATTGTGACGGGATCTTCAATTATTATTCTTCCTGAACCTGTTTTTGCTACACATGATCCTGTGTAGCTTGTAGTGGAAGTGGAAAGTCACGTTTCTGATAAAAAGAATGCAGACGCAGATTATGCTTCTTTCTTTCTTACCCTTGTTTCAAACTCTCTCTCCTTAACAGAGACAGGCTCCCTCCCTCTTTTTTCTTAAGCCTCGTTTTCCAGGAAACATTCAGCTATTCTACATTTACCAACATGCAACACAAAGGGTTTCACACACCCTTTTTTTTTCACCAGTAACCTTGTCCTAAACTTCTCATATGTTTTGACATAAACGACTTGCCTAGCAGGTCGCTGCTGACAAACATTTCCAGTTTACTTTCTATTTTCATGCAAGTGATATCTAAAGCAGTCTGTTTTTACAGAAGTGATAATGGTGGTTGTCCTTGAATTCCCCCTGTTGAGCAATCATGATATGTCATCATTATTGAGCATTAGATTCACTTCAAGGTCATGATCACACTGACGGATTTTGCTAAGCATCAAACACTTAAACTGCATCTCTCTGTCTGTTTTAAAGCTGACATGTTTGTGGTTACAGGTCTGTATTATTGCCTTTATTACTACTTTTCCTACAGAAAATCTGAAGTCAGATACTCTTGCTTTAAAATCCGATTTTGCTATGATCTATATCACGAGAAAGGCCACAGTTTCACATGTCTTTGATCTCTGGACTGTTTTCTTTTGTCTTCTCACCAGGGCATTTGATCATTTGTGCAACAGAGCTATGGCCAGTCCAGAGGACGTGATCGAGCCGTTGGCAGAGAGCGCAGCTGCCCAAAGCCTTAATAGACGACGCTTCTCACACGACTGCCACGATTTGACTAAAGACGAGCTAGATGGCCTCATGTCGCGCAGTGGTGAGAAACGACGAAAATGAATTTAGTTTAAGATAGAAGCTCCCAGAAAACCATTTTTCTTGATTGCTTCAATTTTTCAAATCGCAGAAGGACGTCCTTTCATCGTGGTGCATCGTCTTTCCGAAATAGAAGATAAGGGTATACCTTATTTCATCCCTGATGTTCCTGTTAAATGCAGACTGGACAACACAGAGAAGCACACTACACGCTCAAGGGTACCTCCATAAACTTACAAAAATACCCTTTACATTTTTTTCTTTTTGGGATACTAATGAATCTTTATAGAAAGCTCTTGATGGGCCCAAAGTGAAAACACACACACTTATGCTTAATAAGTAACTCTTTACAACTGTGTAACAACAGACAATCCCATTTTCGATTTTGACTCAGGACATGCCAGGGATAAATTTGACTACTTTGCCATGACGTTAAGTCATAGTGAAGCGAAAGGAGCGATAAAATTACAAAAGAAAACTTTATTGCTACTGAGCAGGCTGTTTCAGGGTTTTACAGTGTGCTGTCACTTTGGCCATAAAGGGATCAACATGGCCAGCAGCAATGCTCAGTGGTGCTTAAATGATGCTCACTTGGTAGTACGGGGCTCAAAGTGTGACAAGAAAATACCCCCCCATTCCATTACACCACTACCACCAGCAGCCTGAACCATGGATGCAAGGCACCAGAGACAACAACCATGCCACGTTCAAAGTCATTTAAATCAAATTTCTTTCGCATTCAAAATGATTAACAGCAGAATTTCATTTGTGGTGAATTTTATTATGACTGTTGTTGAATGAGTCCTAAAGATAATATTTAAGTGATCTGAAACCAACCATATGACCATGAAACAGTCAGTCACATTTATTTCTACATAGTCATTTATATTAAAAAGCAGAAGTTCATGGGTATCTTAACAAGTACTGATCTTCATGTCACTTTATTTGTAAGTTAACTCCTGAGTTTTAGTTGGATGGCTCAGTCAGTTTGCATATACTTTCCATATTCTGGTATCCACATTCTCTGATTTTCTTTCTCCCACAGTCCAGAACGGTGAATGTAAGTAGAATTAGAAACTTGTTTCTACGTGTTTTAATCCAATCCACATGCTAAATGTCTTGCCTGATTTGCTTATATCCTCCGGAAACCCAAACTTTTTTTTAATGCATTTTTAATCTTAGCTATTTGGGATTAGCTGATTATAAAAACTGTCTGCATGTGGAAACAGTGGGTTTATTTTACAACACAGTAAAGTATTTTCAGTGGGAGAAAGTGACTTCTTCACTGTCCAGATGAACAGAATCAACTTTTTGGGGTCATTCTTTTTTATTTTTACAAAGTGTAAAACACTTTATTGAGTAGAATGAAGTAGAACGTGCGTAAAAGCCTAAATGTAATTTCTCCATATGAGGACATAGGTTCTCAGGAGGATATGAAACAAAAAAAACATTTACGCTACTTCCTGGTTCATCTTTGATCTGCAGCACTTACAAAATGGCAATTAAAAAAGGACTTTGGGTGTCTTAACTCTTATCTTCCAAGTAAGTGATTTAGATATAAATTCATCTGTCTATTCAAATTGTGGCTTTCTTTCTTACTGGGAACTACGTTAAAGCTGTGGCTGGCAAAACACAGTCCAGTTGCTATGAAAACAAGAGCTAATAAGAAAAATTCTATTCCATTCAAATCACTCAAATTTTTGCCATTTGGTGGTTCCCCTTTTTCACCACCACACTTGTGTTTTTGTATGATATCAATGATGTCCCTCCAGGTTAGTATTGGGACCCTGTATACATTGCATCTAACACATGGCCAGTTCCACTGGACTATAAAGAGGAAGTACAAGAACTTTCAGGAGGTGCATCGCGACCTTTACAAGCACAAGATGATGCTTCATTTACTGCCTATTGGAAGGTTGGTGTGCTGATCGATTTAACTGTGCAACTTGTCCTTTCTCTCTTAATGCAGTTGAAATCTGAGTAATTGTTTGTTTTGAGCTTTTTTTATGGCAGTTCTCTCAAGCGCAGAATGTTTTTGAATATTCAAATTTTCCTCAAAGATTTGCAAAGGAGAGGCAGCAGCTGAGAAATATGTCGGAGGAAATGCCCAGCCTACATGGGACTGAGTGGGCCAGAAGAACCTCCAGCAAAGTGGTATATAAATCAGTCTTCCACACACTGAACATATTTTGAAGCATCACATAATTTTACAAGTAGCAGCTGGTAAGTAAATTGTAAATATGTGCTCTTCTAATGCAGAAATACCTTGAGGAGTACCTGAATTGTCTACTGGAGAACACATTCTGTAAAAATGATAGCAGCATGGTAAGCATGGGTGAATAATATATACACTACATTGCAAAAGTTTTAAATCAGCCCTCTGTATATTTTGCTTCCAAGGACCCAGACCTTTTCAAGATATTCTTTAAAAATGGCTGATTTTTCATACATTTTCAGTCCTAGTACCTGACTATTTTTAGAGAAATGTCTTTTTGTTTGTTAAGACACTTAACGCATACCTATTCATCATTCAAGTACATCATTCAAGTACAAAAGATGCACCTAACCCAAGGAATGAACCAGTGTTGTCTACACTTAACAGACAACTTAACAAAGAATCGGTTTTAAATTGTGTCAGGCAGCCTGTCATAAAAACACATAATTTAACCCACTTTCATAAAATGAATCTACCAAAAATGCAAAAGATAACATAGTCTTACAAGAATGAAATGATGTTTTTGCAACAACAAAATGATTCCCACAAAGCTATTAGTCTAAAACTTGGCACGAACACAGAAAAATTCTTTCACATTTTGATTCACCATACAATACCCATCTAGAAAGCCTCTAATTGGCAACAGGTTTATGCCAATGCAGCAAAGGATACGTGGATAGAAAAACCCACAGTGGAACACTCTCAGTCATGAGTTGGACAAAATATGACCAAATATTGACTTTGAAGCTTGTTAGAATTGTACAGTACCTGATTTTCTTGATTTTTATACTGTACTCCCATGTATGTTTGGACATTTTTAAATAAATTGTTGCACCTATTTCTAATGTTTCTAGCAAAATACAAAGAAAAGGGAAGTGGCTCAAGACTTTTCATTGTACCATCTCGACATACAAAGTAAATCTCAAGTAAAATGACTGCATTTTGAGTTATATTTTGTTTTGCAGCTGGAGTTCCTCTCCATCAGTCCCCTCTCCTTTGTCTCTGATCTTGGACCCAAGGGCTTGTAAGCAAAACACTGAGCTCATGTATTTTAGTGGGTTGGGAGTGAATAAGGGTATGGCAGGTGTTCATTGCATAATATGTCTGATCTTGACTCAGGGAGGGATATATCTTGAAGAGGTCAGGGGGTCACCGAATCCTAGGCCTGAACTGTATAGGCCATCATCAGATCTGCTTCCGCTGGTCACGCCGCTGGCTGGTGGTGAAAGACTCTTTCCTGTTGTACATGAAACGAGATAGTGGCAGCATCGACTTTGTGCTGCTGTTTGATCCAGAGTTCAAAACAAAAGTGGGTCGTGCTGACACAGGCACCAAATATGGAGTGTGCTTTGAGAACTTTAATCGGTAGGTCAGCTTTGTCTTTGTGTATTATATGTACTGAGTTTTGCGTGTTTTTGCTGTGTTTGTGATGCACGTATTGCCTTTGTGCTTTTAATCCTTTTAATCAGGAATTTGATTATCAAGTGCAACGGCTATAGGCAAAGTCAATGGTGGAATTCTGAAATCAAGCATCTGGCAGAAACATGTGACTTTCTCAAAACGCAACGCTTCGAAGGATTCGCTCCACCGCGGGAGAACACGCTCACTAAATGGTCAGTTATGTAGTCTGGCTCATATTTGTAATAATTCCAATAATCTTTTAGGATTTGTCCTCAATTTACCTTTCATTATTTGAAGGTATGTGAATGGAAGTGGTTACTTCGCTGACCTGGCTGATGCTCTCGAACAAGCCAAGGAGGAGATTTTCATCACAGATTGGTGGTAGGTGTCAAAAATGTCTGGATTTGCTGATCAAAATCTTTATGTAACTATAATTTTTCAATATTTTAGTTAAACCTGGAAACGTATTCTGTGTGTGTGTGTGCGCGGTTTTTTTTTTTTTTTTTTTTTTTGGGCTTTTTTCACAGGCTCAGTCCTGAAGTCTTCCTAAAGAGACCAGCAACTAACTACTACTGGCGGCTCGATGAGATCCTCAAACGCAAAGCAGTAGGGAGTCTCTCTGTCTTGTTTTTGTTGCCATCTTGTTTTTTTTTCTTCTTCTTTTTCAAAATGTATATAATTTGTAGAGTTTTTTTTAAATAACATTACTTTAAATGAACCTGTTTCTGCAGGAAATGGGAGTCAAAGTGTGTGTACTGCTGTACAAAGAGGTAGAGATGGCACTTGGCATCAATAGTGAGCACAGCAAGAGGACTCTAATGAATATGCACCCAAACATCAAGGTCTTTCACTTCTCTGCACAATGTCTTGTAGAGTAGTAGGAGAGGAGGGACACAAATAACTGTCAAAAGAGCCCTGAATGCACATTTTAACACCAGTTTTACCCACTGATCCGTCAGGTGATGCGGCATCCTGACCACGTGTCTTCTGTGGTGTTTCTGTGGGCTCACCATGAGAAGATGGTGGCCATTGACCAAACAGTAGCCTTTGTAGGGGGGCTTGACCTGGCTTTTGGGAGATGGGATGACAGCCAGCATCACCTAACTGACCTTGGTTTGACAGAGACGACCGACGGGGTAACTGAAGGCGAAACGAGGAACGATGTAGATGTAAGAATGTACTGTGAACCGTACAGACTGTAATGGATGACTCTGTTATCCAGGGCAATGGTATGGCTGGTGGCTCTAAAACATCTGAGCCAGATAAGCAAGGAGAGCAGGACCCACATGATTTGACTGGTAACACTAAACTGTGGCTTGGCAAAGATTACAATAACTTTATCAAGAGAGACTGGGTCCAGCTGGATAGACCATTTGAAGGTACTCTATCTAAATTTCTTTCAGCAGCTCATGCACACACATACACTGACAATGCCTGAACAGAGAGATGAAAGACTTGTTTTGGGTTTTTTTTGCTTCCTTTCCCCCCTCTTTTATCTTGTCAGATAACATTGATCGTACTACAGTTCCTCGCATGCCGTGGCGTGACCTGTCTGCAGCTTTTCATGGCAAAGCTGCCAGGGATGTAGCCCGCCACTTCATCCAGCGCTGGAATTTTACCAAGGTCAGACACAAAAGAAAGCTGTGTTAAACAGCAATAGTTTTAACATTGATCTTTAAATATCTATATGTATATTGTAAACATCACTTTTGCTTTACAAATGAGTCTATAGGTGTACAAGCTACAGGTTGGTTTAACATTTATACTATAAATATCCAAAGTTGTGAAACTGAAACATTGGATTGAAAATAGGTGATCTTTACTAAAACAGAGCTTAAAATAATCAGACTCCTGTATTACTGACTTGGACCTTGTATCCTGTGTGGTAATATGACTCATACAGTAAGTCCTAAAAAAAACAAAAACATCCCCAACCCTCATGTTTCCATTAGAAGTATTGCTTAAAAACCTTTAAGCAATGCTTTGGAAACATGAGTAACAGGAAAGTGACAAAACTGAAATTGATTCATTTTTTCTGTCCTCTTCAGATCTTCAAAATCAAGTACAAAGACGACTTCTACCCTTACCTACTCCCCAAGTCTCATTCCACTGCTGACTCTCTGCCATTCACTGTGCCTGGGTCCAAGAAAGCCAAAGTGCAGGTATGTATATTCACACACAGACTCAAGATGACGTCAACATCTGTGTAAATATAAAATTTTTAAAGTTCTAGTCTTTTTGCTCACAGATAGGCCCACATATGTGCTACTGTGGTCAGGGTATGTTTTAGGTGCTTTAAGATTAAACAGTTCCAGGAATTCCCTGTGGGTAACTACCCACTTCCATGGCCCTCTGAGAACTATATTTTTTTCCAATTTGCTTAAATCACCAGTAGTAACGCTAATGTGATGCGTTAGCCAGCTGGTAATTTGCAGAGCCACAACAACAGCAACATGCTGGTGGACTCTGTATCTGGAGCTGTTTGCTTGTTGTGTGTTCCAGGTTGCTGACAACAGCACAGATGTGCAAATTCATATTATGCAAATTAAATTGTGAATTTTGTGGGCTTTAAAGTAAAACAACATATCATTTTGGTCAACATGACCATTTTCTTTATATGCTGTCAATTATACAAGGAGCAAGTAATCTTAAACAGGTTAGTGGCTCTAACTCTTTCACTGTGCCTCCCACAGCTGCTGAGTATAGTTTCCTAAAGCATGAACAAATCAATCAATCATTAGTGCCCAGCATATTCTCATCTATTGCCAAGGATAGCACGCAGGAAAACATACTGGAACCACTTTGGTTGTTGTGGTCCTTTAACTTTGTTGTAATCCAAATTTAATTGATTATAATCACTTAATAAAGCCTAGACTTTTCCATTTGAGAGGAATGTGTTGTTTACACGGGCAGTGTTAAAATCCTTCTTTAATGACTCTGCTTATGTTTACATAGGTTTTTCAGATCTTTCCTGCAGTCCAAAGAGCACCTTTTTAGCCCTTTCATACATTGTCGTCAAAACACTGACAGGTTAAGATGTGAGCCTTCGTGCATATGATGTGACATTAGCATGCTAGATACATTATATAAGTATTTATTATTATATTATTATATAATAGTTTTATTCATCACTGCTTACATATTTGCTGCAGAACTGTAGCTGGTTGTAAAACTTTCCACAGTTCTGTTTCAGCAGTTCAGTCATGTGCAAAAGAAAGTGTAACCCCTTTCATTTCTAATGTTTTATGTAACAAGAGAAACCTCATCATTGCACAGTTATTTAAATGCAATCTCAGATGAACTTCAAAACATGACTTATTACCCTGTCATTATTTAGTGAACAAAAATGAAGCCAAAATGAAAAGCAGTGTGTGAAAAACTTAGTACAATCTTACTGCTTCCATAGGAATTACGAGGGTAAGTAGCAGCCAGGTGCTGCTAATCAAGTGCACTTCATTAACTAATCATCAGTAAGTGTGAGCACCTCCAGTAGAGAAGCAAGTTGTTGCTGCCTATCAATCTGGGAAGGTTTTTAAGGTCATTTCCTTACAATCTGAAGTCCATGTTTGTACAGTGACAAAGATTATTCACAAGTGGAAAATATTAAAGATAGCCCCCAATCTTCCCAGGAGTGGATGTCCCAGCAAATTCCCTCCAGTGTCCGAGTGTGCAGACTCTACAGATTTAGCATAAACCAGACACGGCAGATCAGACCACACACCTCATACTGTCACACCTCACTGTCATGCATGGTGGTGGTGCGGTGATTATTTGGGCAGGCTAGCTTGAACCAGATAATTTTTTTTATTCTGTCTGATATGTAAAACCTTAGAACTAAAAGAGTCTGTACTTTCATTTGCACAGGACTGTAGGCTTCACACTAGAGCTTGATAGAAACTGGGTTCTCCTACACAGAAGGTCAACCTTGGATACGGGAAAACACAAAGACTTTGCCTCTAGCTGCCAGTGCTCATATGAAAGACTTTTTGTGTCACACAGCTCCAAGCTATAATGACATGGTGTAAAGAGAGCTTTCAACATCACTGTTAAGACGGCAAGAAGAATTGAAAACATGTAGAGTGCACATTAATGAAACGTTGCTGTTGGTCATATGTATACTGTATTCTTATTGAATAATTATTTAAGACCTTAATTGCTGTAAACAAGCCAAGAATGAAAGACCTCTACTGACTTTTACATGAATTTATTCTTTTGTGCTGCCAGGTCAGATCTTACAGAGGAAATCAGATGGGTATTTCTGTGCTACAACAAAGAGACACTGTTCTAGTGTTGGAAATGCAGCTATTCAGTATTTGCTGGGTTTTTTTTTTTTTTTTTTTTGTGCTATGGCAGATGGTGGAACAAAAGTAAAGCCTGTAGAACAAAACTACTTCCAACATATTTATCCTGTTTAGTAAAGCCAGAGAAAACAAATGCAATGCCAAGGACAGAGTGGGATTACAAGTGGCAGTATCTCATTTGCAACAGGCTTCATAGGATCTATGGTCCAGAGAGACACCAGCATAAGCAGCACAACTAGCAGATATCCCCTTAACAGAATAATAAAATAATAATATATTGCTAAAGATGGTGCGTTAGCAACTTTGTGAAGATGCTTGTTTTGTTAGAATAATTCAAAAACAAGATGACAATATGTTAGAACTGTATTTAATCAGTATTTTTAGCCAGTGTTACATGCTGCAGTTAAAACCGCTCAATCAGTGAGTGTCCAGTAACAGATACTTCTATTGTGGATGGTGGCCTGTAACCATAACCCTTGCTCCCCATTATGTTGTAGCTTTCCTATCAGGTTCTGTAGCTGCTTTATTCAGGTTTCAGGCTCATTGCCTCAGATTACACAATCTGTCTTCAAACTTTAAGAGGTGCGCTCCCTTTTTGTGCATCTGCTCCATTTCTTCTGTTAAGTATCCTATTAAAATTCATAGAAATGGGCGAATTTACATGTCCATGGTAATATGATATGTAAGTGTGATTGCAATGGTGAATATCCACAGTAATAGTAAAATGACACTATTGAAAAGAGATAAAATATATGCATGATTTATAAGTATATCCAGTGCTAAGTTGAATTTTTGGGGTTTTCTCAGGTGCTGCGCTCTGCTGATCGTTGGTCAACTGGAACCTGTGAGAGCTCAATCCATAACGCCTACATCGACACCATCAACAAGAGTGAACACTACATCTACATCGAGGTAATTAAGATTAACATTGTAGCACTTTACAGATAAATGTACATCTTTAAGCAGGCAGTGTGTCATCCTGTCTAAACCATATTAAGGCTCGCTGTGCCTTAATATGGTTTAGACAGCAGTGATACAGTCAGGGCTCCCATTGGGACAAAATTGTCACCGTAATCGCAAATATGTTGCCCAAGAATAGGCTCTGATTTGGAAAAAACAAATCTGTTTACCAGCATGCCTACTGTAATGACTTTTCCTGAATCTGAGTATATCCAAAGCCCACTTCCTTCATTGCCAGCTACCTGCTAGCTTTGGCCCTCACCTCATACTGAGCCACCATCTGCCTTGCCTCTGCCCTTAGAACCAGTTCTTCATCAGCTGTTCCGACCAGAAGACTGTCCATAATGGCATTGGTGATGCAATCGTGAATCGAATTCTGCGTGCCTACAGGTATGATTTGAGTGTGTTGGTTTTCTAATATTTGTCTATTGTCTTTCAGAAGGGCTGTGTACAAAATGCATTCATTAAATATGTTTTGTACCAGATTTAGCTACTAGCTAATTTCCATCTGCAGTCCCTGGGCAATTTAAGAAGCAGAAGTAGCTGAATTCTATCAGCTCAGACACACATACAACGGTTACAAGTGTTTCTTACTTGTTGGCCAGCAGCATCCCATGAAGGAGCAGTGGCCATCTTCAGCTAAGATGCTCATTTTTAACTTGTGACGATGTGTGACAGCGGCTGTCAATCATTAGTGTATGCCCTGCCCATGCCTCGCCCACTTGACACATGCCCACAACACAAAATCAGGGTCAAAAGTTTGACAAATGGAAAAAAAGCGGGGGAAAAAGGCCCGAAACTGAAAAAACAAATTAATTTGTAACAGAAAATAAAATTTGAAGCTGAAAAAAATGAAACTTAAAAAAAAAAGTCATTTCCATGAAAACAAATAATTTATTCAAATTATTTTTATATCAAAAAGAATTTCAACTTCAAATCACCTTTTTGAAATGAGTAAAACTTTTGACCATGATTTAGCTCCATACTTTGTAATTCAGCAGAAACTCGCTCAGGTCCTTGCATGCCATCAGATTTATCTTGTGTTTTTTTTCCATGTTGCATTGAAATGTTTAGAAAAGCTGTGGCTTTAAAACAGCAGTTTGTGAAAGAAGTTAAGACAAGACATGTAAGAACAAATGCAAATATCACTGAGCTGGTAAACTGGGGGTACACATTTGAAACAAAATGTTTAGTTCAAAGAAATAACAAAACCAAATAGAAATATACATTAGACCTCATCTTTTATCTGCAGAGTACAATGTACAGTGTTGATGTTGTGTTTTTTCAGAGAAAAGAAGAAGTACAGGGTGTATGTGGTGGTGCCTCTGCTTCCTGGATTTGAAGGAGACATCAGTACAGGAGGTGGAAATGCCATTCAAGCTATTCTGCACTTCACTTACAGGTGAGAGCCTTTTCCGCCCATTAGCACTCTGCACTCAGCCCACACATCAGCAAGCACTACAACTTATGAAAGCCACAGTAAAAATAAGACTTCTCAGCTTCGTCTGGTTTAAAGACATATTTCTGATTGAGCAGAAATGTCACTGATAGAAAATGCATAAGACATGTCAATAAAACTGGTAATGGAAGTTGGGGTAGCTACCATGCATGTAAGGTTTCTATCAATCAACTGGTCCAACTGGAATAGAGCATATCGAGTCATATTACATATTACATTGAGTGATGTTGCTTAATCAGCTTTGTCAGCATGTTGTTATTGCCAGAATGCAGCATGGCCATGTTATGGTTTCACTATCATCCATCACATTTCCAAATCTGCCTTTGATGTTATGCCCAGAAGTGTACTCTCTGTATATGCTCTAGATATTTTTGGGTTTTTTTTTGTGAGATTCCTAAATTATTTCCCCTTATGCTGGCTGGCTTTCTTAATGTAAGGTTTTATTCTGTCATCCTAGGACCATGTGCCGAGGGGAGTTCTCCATCCTGTCAAGACTAAGCGAATGTAAGTTTTTTTTGTCACTTACCTGCTTTGTTAGACCTCGGAAATCAGCCTGACATCAGCCTTTGCTGCCTGGCTAACATGCATCTTTCCTTCCCCTTGAGTTGTTCCTTTAAATTGACTCTACTGGTCTTCACTTCACATCATCTCATGTAAATAATGTGATTCTGCTCTGGCCTGCAGTGAAGGATCAGTGGACAGAGTACATCACACTGTGCGGATTGAGGACGCATGCCCAGCTCTCCGAGTCACCTGTCACAGAGCTCATCTATGTTCACAGCAAGACCCTCATTGCTGATGACCGCTGCTATATCATTGGTGAGTCACCGCTGGGCATTCAAGGATTATAATTCTGACCTTGAGTCATCACAGAGGTTCATGACAAAATGATGATGACATAATGCTGCCTGCAGCTGATATGATTTTTTTTTGTGTGTTTTTGGCTTTCAGTGTAACAATAAAACTGAATCGATACATTTTATATGTAGTTTAGTAGCACCTATAACTGTAGAATACGGATATGAACGAATACAGTCATTTATATATAAAAAGATAAAGAAAAAAGAACGACTTAAAAAATGGATGAGTGCAATGACTTTTGAATTCTTTTTTCTTTCTTTCTTTCATTGTTTAGCCTTACACTCTTTAAGATTTTAGGCTTACTCCATATGAATATGCAGATTCACATGCAAGTCTTTGTGGGAGGAACAGAGGGATTGCATTTGCTTAAACGTGCTCTGGAACCCACTAGCTATTGATGACAGTTAGCTTTGTATTACCTTTTAAAAAGATTTATCTGAATTCTTAAAGGTACAGTGAAGTTGTTTTTTGAGTTTGTTGAACAGAAAAACAGAATATTATACTCAACAACATACTTAGAAATATTGATTAGTGTGTAAGTACGTTTTCCAACAAACTGATGCATTCTCATAAACGTAATCCATTAAAAATACATAGAAGCGGGCACTAATCGATGGAAGTTAACCATGTTACCCCACCCTCTTGAATACAGTGATTCAGATGAACATCGCCGTCCCGCTTAATCATGTTTTATGTATGTGGGTAGAGACAGCTACATACACAGTACGCCAAAGGTGGAGGAGAAGTGAACTCATAGGTGTGGCGACAAATGTAATTTATGTCTGCACCTTTAGACTCAAGAAGGTATGAAGGGTCATGCGTTTGTTTTATCTCCTGAACTGAAGTCAGTGCTCTAACAAAAAAACACACTTAAACAATCGTATTTAATGTCGATACTGCTGCAGTTACTTACTGTCAGCAGATCAGACATGTGATCCTCCAATATCTGGAGAGCTGATAATTAGCCAACTAAATGGCAACAACAGCTGGTTATGCTAACATTGTGCTAGCTAATGTTAGACTAGAGTGTCCTAAAGATCACTCTGATAAAGAGTCTGAATACATTTTCACACTGTATGAAAATATCCGAGGTCAAAAATGTTAGAACCACTTCAAAGAAAGTTTCACTAACAGAGGCTAACAGCGGCAAAAAATTTAAAAAAAAAAAATCAGGATGTTGTCAACAAATCACCTCCGAATCTCTGTCATTAGACAGATTTGAGCTTTAGAGACTCATGCTGACATATTGAACTCCATTTCCAAAATTTTACAGCCTCCTCCAGAGTAAATAGACGTGAATGCATTGGAGATTTCTCACTATATTCTGTACACCTTATAGGTTGTCGGCTATAGGTTCTATGTATTTTTTTCTTTTGCACTTAATACATGAAGAAAGATAAACAAAATGTTCTAAACAGTCCATGGACCTATTAGATAAAGCAGAACTAGAGAAAAAAAAAGCAGCACTCATTTTAAATAAGGCTAAAACATACATATATATATATATATATATATATATATATATATATATATATATATATATATATATATATATATATATATATATATATATATATATTTATATATATATATATATTTTATTATTAATTAATTTATTTATTTTTTTACATGAATCATGCTTCTGAATGGACACACTGTAAATGCTTGTACTGTCCGTTTTTGCTCCAGGATCAGCCAACATTAATGACCGTAGCATGCTGGGCTCCCGAGACAGTGAGTTGGCAGTATTTGTGGAAGATGAAGAGAGGGTCCCATCCATCATGGGAGGGGAGGAATACCAGGCAGGACCACTGACACTTGCTCTACGCAAAGAGTGCTTCAGGTCAGGGCAAAAGCCTCTTGATGACTTATTAGCAACTTATAGTCTAATGTAGTTTTGCTACAAGATACAAATGTGAGAGTGAGACCTCTAAGTATATGGGCTTCTTTTTACACACAGACAAGCAAAAATATTTGATCCTGCATGGGAAACCTGTGCAGTTTTGTCATTACTTAACCATATTTTTTTCTGTTATTTGAATATTTTTGGCCTTTTCTTTGCTATACCAGGGTTCTTGTTGGAGCTGCTTCAGACCCCAGTATAAATATTGACGATCCAATCAGTGATGAGTTCTTCTTCTTGGTTTGGAATGACACTGCTAAAACGAATGTTAACATTTATGACAAGGTGTGAATTGACCCAAAAACCTTTTTATATATATATCTAATTGTATCAATATGTATTTTCACTTCTCTCACCGCTCTTTGTTCTTCTTGGCTCTGTGGCCCTACTGTATCACAGGTGTTCAAGTGCCTGCCCTGCAACAGTGTCCATAGCATGCAAGCCCTGAGGGACTATTTAAATGTGGCTCGCCTCTGTGACACAGACCCCGAGCAGGCCAAAGAGGAACTAAAGGCCATCCGAGGAGTGCTGGTCCATTTCCCCTTAAAGTTCCTGTGTAAGGAAAACTTGCTGCCTCCACGGAACACTAAAGAAGGCATGGCTCCTGTAGGGCTGTGGACATAAGCAGCAGCTCAGCCATGTTCAGACCACTACATGACAATGCAACTGCTGCTGTACTGCAACCATCTTTCCTGTTGTCAGCACAGTAAACAGAAGGAGTTACAGCACCAGCACTTGAATGGTGAGAGGCGGAGAGAGGTGTTACCCTTATCAAATTTATTAATGATCCACTTATGATTACTTTGTCTTTTTGATTGACAATGGGCTAATGTGACTGATGTTAGCTACTGACATGCAAATTTTACAATGTCCTGTCTATATTAGGTTGTGCTGACCAATTTGTTTGTGATGTCTGCTTTATAATAGCTTCAGTGTGATCTGATCTGCATGTCTGGCGGCGGTGCAGAGCACAGATAAATGAATGTATGAGTCAGGAGAGGATTGCAAGGTTGTATTAGAAATCAAGCATCTCACATGATCTGGGAACATAGTGTACATTTATTGGTGCACAATTTTTGGGTGGGTGGGTGACTCTCTCTCTCTGTCTCTTTTCTCTCACTCTCTCCCTCTGAGGCTTCACCTCTCACTGCAGTGCCAGAAAATCTGTCAGAACATTTGTGGTTGTTATGGTGACGGATATAAAGAGATGACTGGATTGTAGCTGAAATAAAGACTGGATAGGGCAGAATAGGGAGAGTGCTGATAAGAGGTACAACTTACTAAATCAGGATGGTGCACTGGGAAAAAGGAAGCTAATATTCTGCTAGGGCTGCTGACCATTTCTGGATATATGATCAGGTGGGGAAACTGTGAGAGCGGAAAGAAAAGCAGAACAAGATAATTAAAGGGTGTTAGGTTGATTTCCTGCTAATTGTTGCATTTTTTTAAGTCTCCATGACACCTTAGTGAATTTTTCCCACCATACTGTCGACAGTCCAGAACAGAACATTCCACTGCCCACTTGAGACCACTGAATATCTCAGCTATTTTTATGTTGGGTCCAGCATCTTTCATGTGTACCGTATGTTACATTTGCTCACAGACATAGCCGTTTGTTTAGGTCCACTATTTTTAGCCATAACGCTGACTTGAGTTGTGACGTGATGTCGTTTTCACGTTCTCACTGATTGCCATTTTGGGGCATCACGGGGCTGTTTTTTTGAAATGTCATTCCCTTGAGCTGTGACCAAGCCGTGACTGCTGTTGGGAAGTCTTTAAATGTCTTCTACTGGATACATTTGTAGCATTGCTGGTGAAAATAGACAGGAAACCTTTACCTCTTTTGTGTCATTGCATTGACTGAGATATCATGTAATAATACAGCGGGTAAGGTACAGTATGTGCCTTAGAAAAACAGGAATTGGATTCTAAGGGTTGATGGAAAATCAAAGCGAGGGGGAATGTACATTTTTCTGCAACTGTAGATTGTGCATTCGGGCAAAACTGTAACTCATTTTTCAATATCTGAAGCACTAGGCCAGGTTTTATTACATGCATTCATCACAAGTTTTTTACAGCAACAAACAGCAGAAGAGGATAAAGGCCAGTCTGTAAAACTTGTAAATGGGACTCTGTTTTATATTCCTAGCCTTGTGCTAGTGTTATGACTACTGTGTGTGTGTGTGTGTGTTCTGGAAGGGGGTTGAGCCTTTGCACATGTTTCTTTTAAAGAGACCAGATAAAAGATGACCCAGAACAATGCAATGACAGTAAATCACAGTTAAGTGAATAATCCAGACTGTTGTATGAGCTTCTGACACACACCTATGAGTGAAAAACATTACCTTGGCGGTTCCATTGCAAAGCTGTCTGTGAATGGGACAGGTGCCCCATGCGACCAAGTCTACATGAAGTGTCTCACAGGATTGTTGTTCAGTTAAAGCATCTGTGTTTAGAAATATGGATGCTTACCTATGTAAGATATTAAAAGACACTATAAGCCCTTCCATATATATATTTTCTACCCTCTTTCTTGCAGCCCAAAGTGGTTGTCTTAACTGGTGTTCCTTTTAAGTTCTGCAGAAATGCCTGTAATATACCGAAAAGTGACCTTATACGGTTTCTCTCATGAATTTTATTTTTAATAGACCAATAATCAGCATTCCCAAACCACTTTTATGAATTTCTTACTCATTGAAATGTGTTTGTATTCATTCCTGAGAGTCACTGTGTGAAACCTTGTCTCTGTAGATCAATGTCATTACCTTATAATTACTAATGTATAGGGTTACTAACACTCAGGGGTAGAGAGCGATGACCAATATTCTTAGTCTTGTTAGTGCAATTATGAGCAACTTGTATTTTATTCTGTTTTTTTTTAACATGAACTTGTTTTTTATATCCGAATATCTACTCTGTTTGAAAAATTTACTTTTTTCAGCCTTCTCTTGTATTACTTTTGTAAACATTAGTGCTTTCTTTTTAAAAAGAAAAGACTGCATTCAAACTGGATTTAATATATTTAAAAAATAAAACTTTCAAATGTGTATCAGCATGCATTTCTATTCTGTATAAAATCTTAACGCAACTAAAATGACTGTCTAGACGTGTCTATCACATGGCAAGAGAAACAGAAAAGGGGAAATGTTAATTGTTTATATCTAAACTACTTTTGTCACCATGGAAGCAATATCCTTTGTTAGCTGGATATCCTTTAAGCAAATAGTTACTCTAAGAGAGAGCATGTGCTTTACACAGGAAACTGGTATTCGTGGCATGAAAGCTTAATGTTCACTAAATGACTAATGCATTGTTCAGGTTATTGCCATACAGTCTGTTTTTTTTCTTCTTCTTTTAATAACAGTCAGGTGCTTATCTGGAAAAGCTTTGGAACTGATTCATGCAGTATTGACAAGCACTATAAAGGTGAGCTTGCTCTAATGGAAAACTGACTATAACAATCTCCAATCTGCTGGATGACGCACACATAAAACCAAGACGAGGAGAATATTTGTTAGATGTGGCACTTATTACCAAAATCTGCATTGTTTATTCAGCAGTATTTTAGCCTTAAACGTGTATCCAGTGACCCAGAAGGCCAGAGCAGGACAGGTATGCCTAGGGATGATCTTAGCTGTGCAGCTCAAACAAGACCGAGGCAGCTGCGTAGGCTGAAGTCCACTGTAATTTCGGGTAATTTGTCCCTGATGAAGCACCGTAGCCAGTCGAGAAGAGAAAACACTTCAGGAGTGTTGCGTGCAGCCAATCGTCAGTACAAACCCAACAAGACTACATCTAGGCTGCGAGTGGGAGGGAGGAGTGGACTTGGGAAGCAAAACATGGCGAAATAACAAGTTTGGCGGCTATACCGCAGTTAGAAACTGCACCGATTCTAGCAGTGGCGGACTATGACTGCAAGTTCATAAAATCTGGACGCCGGAGATCGACGGCAGCGCTCAACTTTGAAGCGTCGAGTGCTCAGGCTTACAAGTATTACGGTGGCTGCCGATAACACAGTGCCTGCTCGTCTGCCCGTGTTTTCCCCCGGAAGGTTGGCAGTGCTAGGCGCGACTGTCAACACAGAAAATGGATGAAGAAGGAAAGGGAAAGTTTATTCTGGAAAAGACAATTTAGCTCGCTAGCCTAGCTGCGTTAGCCAGCCGGCCAGTTAAACGTTAGATTAACCGCACACACCTGACTCGCTATTCGGATTATTTGTGCGCTCTGGACGAAACCCGGGGGGCGAATTTAACTCGCGTTAACAAGTTTGACAACTGCAGCCGCAGGGAATCGCATTTGAAACGAGGCCCTTTTTTCCATTTTTTCCTCCCCACGCTCCTAATCTGTGACAAAATCCCGGGAGGTTTAAGGCCAGCAGTGAGAGCCTGACGGTCGGTTCTGGTGCGGTGCGGACGGACCCGGGGACGCCATCACATCAGACGTTGCGTTCTTAGTAAAACAATCACTGCGCTGCTAAACCGTAAATAATAATAAAAAAAAAAAAAAGCATACTTTATCAGTGTAAGTAGGAATGTTTCAGTAGCACACAACACCTGTCTGGTAGTTGTTTTTCTTCTTCTTCTCCCCCCTCGGTGACACGCATCGGTGTATCATATGTGAGATTAGCTGGGATGTTGGAGAGCAGGGGAGAAGCGGCGTCTTGTCAAAATGAACGCAGCATGGTGTTCATCAACAGCGGAGGTGCTCTGCATTTGAAACCTGCCAGTTGTTAGATCGATATCAAATGGGCGGCTAACAGCAACGTTGACAGCCTGTCTAAAAAAAATCCTACTTTTTAAGTTGCATGCGATTTGATTAGCTGCCGCAGGCGGCATTAATGTAAAACAAGTGCGAATAACATTTACAGCTTTCGGTCAGAGTTGACGTGAGCTAGCCAGCTGGGTGCGTCTGTCCGCTCTCTGCGATGCATTTGCTAATCTAAGTGCTACAGCTCCTGCGTGTTGGACCGCCACTTTGCTGTATTTCCCCTGGGTTTAGGCCGTTATAACCTCGCGTGATCGGCCGCTTAAATCCCCCTTAAGCACTTCTTGTCAAATTAGTGGCTAACTTATTAGCCAGCGTGATAAGTTTCGCCAGCTATGTCTGAAAACGCCCCCACAAGAAGCCTGGATGACATAGACCTCGCAGCTCTGAGGGTGAGTATTGTTATTACCAGATAAGTGAATTGTAAAATGATGGCAGACGGACTCATTAGATATTATGTCATATGCCAGTTCGCCTCAGACACAAGCACGACCATTGAACACCCACGCGAAAAAGTTAAGGTGGGATAAACATCAATCGGCCTGCGTTATAGCAGTACAGTCTGTACACAAATCCTCCAAGTATATGTTGGGATTTCTCCCTTAAAGGACCACCTTACCCTGCCCTGACAATGTTAATTTGTTGGTTTGGGAGGAAAATAAGCACCAGTATCTATAAACACTGGGCCACTGTGTGATTACATCATGTAATGGGAAGGCTGGTTTATTTAAAGAACATTTTGTCTTCTGGTGGTATTTTTTTTTTATGGAGGTTTATGACTCCATAAGAAAAAGGCACATCTGTGTCGTTCTGATAACATTCTAATATTGTTGATATAATGTAACATATCAGACTGTTCGTGAAGAAATTAGACCTGGTGTTTGTTCCTTTTGTATTTTAACTGGTGTCCCATTAAAGTCCCCAGTTTGAAAATCCTAACTTCTGCAACATTAGAAACTCTTCGAGAGTCAAGAAATCTGTCACATCCCTTTTAACATTTTGATAATGTTTGACTGACTGTTGAATCCCCATCTACAGTTAAAGTGATCAAAAGGCTACCCAATAACTCCAATTCAAACTATGTTTAAAGTAATACCATCATTTTCTTGACAAAGTAAGATTCATAGTTTCATAGGATTCCCTCTGAAAAAGATGAAGAATTTCTAGTATTTCAGTGTAGCTCTCACATGGTATTGGGGCTAAACAGATCAGGATATTTTACCCAAATACTGATTGTTTGGGCAGGTTTGTCCTGTTTCCCTGACCTTCTTCTGAGGTTTCACCTGGAAATTTCACCTAAGCCTTCACTAACAACACAGGCAGATGTGACCTAGTTTCTAAAAATTGTAGTAATTATTTAATCTTGCACTTCATTTAGTAATAATTTATTGTGTATTTAAATGGTGGATCTAGTAATTTAAGTAGCAGTTTGCTTATAAGAACAGTTGGGTAGGTGCAAAAAATGACCCAGGATTTGTTGCCCACCACAGCTGAGATGTGGAAATAAATAGTAGTTTGTTTGTGATTCTATCTATGGCTGGGTATTCCACTGAAGAAAACTGACCGTGTGATGGCTGTGGCTCAGGTGATAGAGCAGGTTGTCCATTAAATGCAGGGTTGGTTGTTTGATCCCGTGCTACGTTTCCTTGGGCAATACACTGACCCCAAATTGTTACATGACAGCTCTGCTACTATTGATTAATGAGTGAAACAGAACCAGTAAAGATGCGTCTTAGAGAATTTATACTTAATGCTGCACTAGATAATAGTGATTAAGCAGGTCAATGACTAGTCATTTATTTTGCTAAGGTTAAGTTACTGGTGTGTTTAAACAGGGAAAATAATATTAATTTACCTAATTGTTTTTCACATCTTAGAAGTTTCACCACCAAAATCTACATGATAAGCCACCAGAATAAATAAGTGTCGAATTGTTTTTGTAGTTTTCTCAAATGACAGTTTAAAATTTTATTGTAAACAGATATTTTGTTTACTGTCACTGTAACTCACCATCACTCATATATTTAAATTTATCCAAAAGGGACATTGCACTATTGTAAACATGAGCGTGAGAGCCATTTAATGTAAATATGCCAGATTTAGCTGTATAAGCTAATTTTCCTCTGCAATCCATGGCAGGTTGATAGCACTGATCAACATTAACAGAGCCATGTAACATACTGAACAGACATTAAGTACCACTTATTGTATAAAACTCACAACAAAAAACAAAAGTAGATGCATACAATCACAAAAACATAGACGTATGCGTCAGATTATGACAGCATGTTTATTTATTCTTGAGCTTTAACAGTCGTGTTTTCCTCCCCAATAAAGGTTTTTCAGGGTATGTTTAATTCAATATTTTTGCGTCAGTTTTTTACTGGCTAGCATTCTCCTTGTTACCTGCCTCGCATTACAGCATATCTCTGGTTTTACCATCACTCCTTGAAAAACGTGATAACTGTTGGCAGGACAGTGAACTGCGTCATCCACATCTGCGCAAACAAAAGGGGACCTCACTCTTAGATTAAAAAAAAAAGCGTTTGAAATTATTAAATGGGCTTTAAAAAAAAATCAGTGGCTCAATCACAGCATTTTTCCAGAAATTTGCTACACAGTACAGAAGAGGCCCAGCATTACATAACAACAGTTCACTGCAAACAGGCATCAACAAATTATTTATGCAGAAACACTTACATTGCCAATGGACTGGTTCTTATGTAGGGCTTTTCTACTCTGCCTGAGCACTCAAAGCAATTTATACCGCTTGCCAACATTCACACAAATTCATACAAACACTTTATTCTATGTTTTTTAAGTGTTTTCTATCCAACACTCACACTCTGCAGGATGCATTGGAGCGGAACTTGGGGTTAGCATCTTGGCTAAGGCACGATTTGGCATGCGGACTGGAGCAGCCAAGAATCAAACCACCAACCTTCCTCTTAGTAGATGACCTGCTCAGCCTCCTGAGCAGCAGCCACTAGCCAATATGTAGAAATTGCAAATGAAATTGAGGTATTTTGTTACATTGCTACAGTCAAAAAGTCAATCACCTTAGCCACCAACAACAATGACAATAATAAAGTTTATTTGTATAGGATTTATCGAACCCAATGTTACAGTGTGCTTCCCAAAAATGAAGAATAGACTTTAGAACAATAACAATACAACAATAGACTAAATTAAAATAAGCCATGCAATACTCAATTGTCAGTTAGGTGAAAATGCAAAGGAGGAAAATAGCTGTAATATTAATGAAAGCTCTGGAATGCTTGATTTGCACTTTCTGAAAAGGTTAAAACAAATCTATAGCCATTTCCTGTAATTTTTGTTATTCTTATTTTACACACATTTGATGTGTTATTAAATTGTAATAACACAATAAAATTGTTCCCTGATTCTAATCGCTGAAGGCACGCGATGAGTTTTGATTTTGATGATTGCTGCAGGTCTGTAACCACATCTTTTTCTTTTCTTAAAAGACATCCCCTCTTAGCGGTGTTGACATTGCAGGAAATGGGTTTTCCTTCCTCTTTAACCATCACCACTATATTTTACAGTGCATACTGTTAAACCTAGCTTACCATCTTGACTATTTGGCTCAATTATGTGCGTTAGTCACTGAGGTTCCCCTCCTTGTACATGGGTACAGCCACATGGTTACAACCTCCCCCTTCTAGCCTAGTTTTACTGACACCTTGCTTGTTTGGCGTTCACTGCTGACACTTTAATTGACTTTTTGCTGGTGGTGCTACTCTTTGAACATCACTGTATCCTTCCCCTTCCATCATATCTTTCCTCTCATCCCACTCTGTGCTTACGTGGGCGAAGATGCCGTCTCTGCCTCGCCACCCACTCTATCGTTACATTGTTGCCTCCCCTCCTGTTTTGCGTTACCATTTCCCCACTTTTCTGTCCTCTATACTTAACATGTTTATCTCATCATATAACCATGTGTATTGAATCTTTGGTCACTTCCCCGATATACTGCCAAGTTTTCCCAATCATGCTGTTCTTTATCGTAATTCCTTGTCCTAAAGGAAAATCTTCACCTCCCTGTTGAAGGCGTAAAAACCCCATCATTGGAAATGGATGAAAGCAGGATAGGTCATGGTGTACAATCTAAACCCAAAGCAGCAGTCTCACCACCCACACATCTTCTTAAAGCCATATTGAAATTGCATGAAAGTGGAACTGCTTGTCATTTCCCTTGTCTCTTGGGGGGGAGGGGGTTGCATAATTGAGTCAAAGCAACCTACTCATTATTAGTGTCAGTGAAATATGTGTTCGTGGTACTGAAACACAGAATGAACAGATGAAGAAAAAAGGCAAAAGTTTTATGTCAGTATTGTCAGAATCTGTCTTTGTATATCTAATCTAGTATCAATATTTAGTGTCTCTGAGTGTCTGCTTCCTCCGTGTAAAGTTTTGTGGGTGGCAGAGAACACTGAGTTTAGATCATTTGTATGGAAATATGTAATTGTGATATTGTCTCCGGTGTACACAGTAGAAGCCACTGGGATTGCTGTTATTTGTTTTTGTCTGTGGTCTCTGTTCTGCACAAGCCCATGTGCTTTATGTGGTTTTATGACACTGTTCTTAAGGGGTATAGATCTGTAGCTACGCTTACATCTAATGATAGTACACAACTTCTGAAATTGCAGTCATAAAAAAAA
The DNA here is from genome assembly GCF_963969265.1 of Rhamphochromis sp. 'chilingali'. Lineage (NCBI taxonomy): Eukaryota > Metazoa > Chordata > Actinopteri > Cichliformes > Cichlidae > Rhamphochromis > Rhamphochromis sp. 'chilingali'. The sequence goes on from NC_137946.1 coordinate 12,597,219, forward strand.
ACTACACAGATCTTTCTTTGTCTTCAGCGGGGCCTCAGCATTGTTTTGTTTTCAGTCTCGTGCTAATTTAGCCTTTGTGCTAATATAACCGCTGGTTGATTGCAGCTGTTTCAAGAACAGGTGAGGTTTAGCAGGGTGCTAGTATTTAAGGGTTAGTCTTTACCCAAGAAATATGAGCGCAGCAACATGAAATACAACCTGCACTTGGGGTCAGCATTGAAGTGTAAATGTGGAGGATTCAAAGAAGAACAAAGCAAGTATCACCCACTTAAAAACAAAAATAAATGTGGTGAGCTTTGAGTGCAGTCATTTTAATTTTGCCTTTTCCCAAATGTTGAAAAAGAAAAGTGAATTAGGTTTGTTTTTGTTGAAATGCTTTGTTTGTCTTTAGTATGTCAAGCTGATGTGGATTAAATGATGTATCTTAATTGCTCTGCCTGTCTACTGTAAGTCATTTTAAACTGCTGCTCTCTTTACTAGGATCCAGCAGGAATCTTCGAGCTGGTCGAGGTCGTTGGCAATGGCACATATGGACAGGTGTACAAGGTGAGCCATGATGCCCTTGTGACATATGAGTAATGCACGAATTCTAATGGAGAATAAAAAATTCAGTGCCTGAATTATCACTTGTGCATTGAGTGAGCATTTTGGATTGTTGCTGCACAGCCTCCTTCAGTGTCTGTTCTTTAAACGTTCTGTACATTAACTTCTTAGATTAAAGCAGATTTAGTCCACTGTCATGTCAGTGAAAATTTCAGCTATCAGGCTGTTAAATTTCAAGTGGCAGTGACGGGAAGATAAGGCACTCTAGTAAAAGGAAATGTAAATTAAGAACAGGAAAATGATGTGAAGAAGCAATTAGCCACACTTAATGGACCAAATTCAAAGAGTTCCAGAGAGATAGAATCCAAGATTCACTTTAAATATTACTGATTAGTGTTAGAATGATTCAACTTGCTTTTTGTTCAGGGACGTCACGTGAAGACGGGCCAGCTGGCTGCCATCAAGGTGATGGATGTTACAGAGGAGGAAGAAGAGGAGATCAAAGCTGAAATAAACATGCTGAAAAAATACAGCCACCACCGCAACATAGCCACATACTACGGTGCCTTTGTCAAGAAGAGTCCGCCGGGACACGACGACCAGCTTTGGGTCTGTCTGCCACTGTGTCTGGGCTGATGGTTTAATGGTTGCAAGCCTCATTAATTGTTCTAAGTGAGATGTGTTTGTTTCCTCATAGCTGGTGATGGAGTTTTGTGGGGCGGGGTCAGTGACCGACCTGGTGAAAAACACTAAGGGCAGCTCTCTAAAGGAGGACTGGATTGCTTACATCTGCAGAGAGATCCTAAGGGTGAGAAATCAAGAAGCCATGTTTAGCCACAATGCCAAAGGGTTGACAGACCACATTCCTCCACATACTAGTGAAGTTTTGTCATGTGCACAGTTGTCACTTTGTAGTGTCAAAGTCTGTCCAGAGACAGATGGACCAATAAACACTTGGGAAAGTCACCTATGCGCTGGTTCCCACAGAAGTACATTCCTCCCTGACCAGATTTTTTTGTCAAGATAAGGCACACACGTAGGCAAAGTCAAGGTGAAAACAAAGCCAGCTGTGGTAGCAGGGCAGGTGAATGCTACTAATTACAGCTTTTATACAGTACGCAGGGTTGTACTACACCATTTCACAACCTCAAATCCAACTGTTAAGCCTCATGTGTGACTGTAATTTTGCACATTTGTGATGCTATCATGTTTTTAAGAGCAGCCCAAAGATGTGTGGATAACGCAGAAAGCCGATTAAACTGCTCAACGCTGCTATTGTGTTAGTGCTTGTCAGAGCAGGTATCTACAAGGCCACATTTTGCCAGGCTGAGACACACACACACACACACACACACACACACACACACACACACACACACACACTTGCTGTTTTGCCACTAACGTGTGTGCAGCAGAGCTTGTTACATACTGATCTTTTTTTTTTGTCTTGTTTTTATATGAACAGGGTCTGTCTCACCTCCATGCCCATAAAGTTATCCACAGAGACATCAAGGGCCAGAACGTTCTGCTAACAGAGAATGCAGAGGTCAAACTGGGTATGTTAGTTTTGATAGTGTGCATTACTAAAGCAGACCCAGTCTCGGACCCTTTTCTGTCTCTTATTTCTCGTTTCTTTATGTCACTTTCAGTCGATTTTGGGGTCAGCGCCCAGTTGGACAGGACAGTTGGGCGAAGAAATACCTTTATTGGCACACCGTACTGGATGGCACCTGAGGTCATTGCCTGCGATGAGAATCCTGACTCCACCTATGACTACAGGGTAACACCAGCCACAGTTTTGTTTATGTGCAGTATGTTGTATGAACAAAGTGCAAGGCTGACCCTGGGCCCCTGTGTATTTTGCAGAGTGATATTTGGTCCTTGGGAATCACAGCTATTGAGATGGCCGAAGGAGCTCCTCGTAAGTGTCTTTGTAACCTTTGCACACTTTTTTGAACCAGTTTTTGCTAAATAGTGCATATTAACATAGCAACAGATAACTCATAATTTCAAAGCCCTTTCTGCAAGACGTCATGAATGAGCCTGTCTTGCATATGCAGCCCTGTTGTCTGTATCTTCAGATGGACGGCTGACTCACTGTAATCAAGGTAGTGAAATGGTGAGCTGCCAGTTGGCTTGTGGAGGCTGCTTGTACAGATCTCTCCGGTCTGCTTAGCAGGGAGGTTTGTCTGCATGGAAATTTGGTGTTAAATGCAAAGAAGCAAAGAAAAAATCTCACTGAAGAGTAGCAGCTAAAAAGTTTGGTAAAGAAGGTGTCGAACAGTAGCTCAACACGAGTAGCTTGTAGTGCCTAGTGCGCTCCTACATTTGATAAGTGGGTGGTTGTTTTTAAACTGATATATGTGCAGAGTTTTAGAGTAGAAGACTCGAGTCATTCACTGGCTGGTGTGGTTTTGTGACACCATTCAGTATGAAGTCTACAGAAAACTGGTGTGTAAACTTGAACCCTTTAGTGAAACGTTGACATCACGAGTGCAGTAGTTCCTTCTTTGAGATGAACAAAATTTCTATTTTCAGAGTAGAGCCACTGCTGTCCCTTTAGACCATTCTGAAAGTTCAGAAAGCTCCTGCAGATCATGATGTTGCTGCTGTGAATGACACGCGGCACACAGACCAACTGTCAAGATAGTGTTGTACCGTGATAAATTATGCAGCATGTACTGACTGTATCAGGGTGATAACTGAAGTTTGGTTGCCACTAATAAAGCGATCAGCTAGCCTCTATTTTTAAAAATGGTTGCTTTTGATAGTAATGCTGAAACCATTTGTCAGTTGATTTTTATTTATATTATAAAGTATAGTTTGTATAGTTGGCGTATATTGTCAAAATACTAGAATTTCAAACTCAGTACTGATACCCAGAAAAATGCATACAGATAGAAGAAGCATTTCTTTTAATGGAGGTTAAAACAATGCAAATGATAAGATCAATAACACTGATTAAGTTGTCTGCTATAGTGTAAAAAAAAAATACAGGAACAACATAACTGTGCGTGTGTGTTGTATATCAAATAGAGATTAAGTAGGTTAACAATTATAACTGTTTAAAACTTCAGTGTTGTTGAAACGGGACCTTTCCCGACCGCTCGATATTCCTCCTGAAATGTTGTTTGGTGCTGTGAGCGTCAGCTACTTTAGCTGTTAGTGAGAGGAGGGGCTGTGTGCCTGCCTGTCTGCAGCAGTGCTGTGTGAAGTTTTGTGTCGACTGGAGGAGGCAACGATGGCACTATTTATAGCAATACAAATGAGTATGTAATAGTAATTTTGAGTATTGATTAGTATAATTGGTGTCAATTTAATATATATGTTTTTTTTTTAAATATAATATTGCCAATCCTAAATGCAAGACAGGTTTTATGAATCTGTTAACACCTGCTTAAAAGTGTAATAAAAGCATAATAACTATGCTAAAGCCCACACTGGCCTTGGCTCTCTTTGTTATATTCTATAACAACATGATGGGCATTATAGTCAGTTATTAGTTCTGAATGTTGAATTTGCTCTTTATTACCGTAATCAATATTCTTCCAAGTAAACATTATTCTTAATTAGGTTAAATAGTCACAGTAGTAGTTAAATATCTGCACTTGGTATTTTTATTTCTGTACTGATCACATGACCTAAATTTACTGGGAATTCATCCATCATCAGCAGGGTTGGCGAGGATTCTGTATGATATTTGTCACAGTTTCACTGGGATAGCTTTATTGTGCCGGTTCTAGTAATGTGCTCACGATCCTTGCAGGGTGAATCAAAGCATTGGTTGCACAGTATGCTCACTCCTTGCTCATCTTTAGCTTTTTTTTTTTTTTTTTACCTCCTAAAGGTAATTGTTTGAGTGTTGAGCTTTTGGACTGTCTGTAGTAAAACACTGAAAGGGACAGCGGCAGGTAACCGTTTGCACAAAATAATTTCTACTCCCGGGAATTTTTAGAAAAGTGCCAACATCGTGTCAGTGGGTGAGCCATTTCTTTAGTGCATGTTATATGGAGCATGTTCTCACTGTGATTCCTGTGGTTCGTGCATACTTTAAAATGCTGAAATGAAAATTTCCTCTTTCCTGCCTCAGTCACGTTGGATATGTCCTAAAGACTGTGTTACAAAAGCCTATTTACTGTGAAAGTCTAAAGCTAACCAGTCAGGTTTAGCTACCTACCTACGCTGGGAACACAATGACTCACAGTCCTTGTTCTTACATTCAGTGTAACAATAAGCCTGAGGCACTGGGAACGATTGGATAACAGCAGCTGTAACCATGTTTGAGGATGCAGAAAACATGTATAATGGTGGCATGTGTTATTCACAAACTGCCACATGTGGAAGTGGATGATACTCTAACATTACCCTCATTCTGATGTGCTCTTTGTTTTGTAAATCGACTCACAGCATGGACGGAAAGATTTAACCCCAGTAATCTCCTTTATTTCTTTAGCCTTGTGTGACATGCACCCAATGAGAGCCCTCTTCCTGATCCCCAGGAACCCCCCTCCAAAACTTAAATCGAAGAAGTGGTGAGTTATCAGCCTTACCAGTGCCTTATATCAAAGTGTTTGAAAAGCCTCTTTTTTTCTTAGCGTGTGTTGGATTGTGCATTCAGTAAACAATGTTCTAGCATATTTCCCTCTGTGTAATAAACTGGTAACATACTGCCTCACTGCAGGCTTTGTAATTGTTATCACTTTGCATTAAATTGAAATAATAATTCAATAACTTATGAACTACAGTCAACAAATAAGCGTAGTCTATTGTGATGGCAAAGAAGTAGGTCAGTGCAGGAGGGCACGGTTTACATCTGATGTAGTAGTGTAGTCACTTGGCGTATCAGGTTACTGCTGTATGTGAATGGAAACGTGTGGATGGTACAAGAAATTGAAGGACGGTGTCTAGTTTCCAAAATCTTGTGCATCAAGATAAATTGGGTGCATTTGCAATAGCTGAATCTCCCTCACATTTCAAAGCATTAAAGGTCGCGCACTTGTTCTCCTTATGAGCCAGATTTGATTGCTTGCAAGCATTTAAACTAATTTGTCATGTTTTCTCCTACCCGCTACTTTTCCTGCTAGTCGTTAATGGACCCACTTAGTAGTGGATCTACTTTTGCTCACGCAGGATTAAAAATGCAATGTTTCTTCCACAGTTTTTATAATTGTCATGGAAAAAAAAAAGCTGCTGCCAATGTTCTACCAATACATGAGTGTTAAAAAAAAAAAGAAAAAAAAAAAGTAGGGGACGGAGCCAGGTGCATGATCAGTTGAATACAATGGACATTAATGACCTGATGCACATACCAGTAATTACACAGTTACTATACTGTGCTGCATTGCATTATTCAACAGTGATCATGTGGTTTATGGTCCTATTTTAATGAAACAAACAATCGTTAATCACATTGTTTGTTTATGTCCTTTTTTTCTTTTTCTTTTTTTAACTGGTTAATCACAGCGACTAGCCCCCCCATCAGTGAAAGTAATTTTTGAAAAGGCAATAGTCACACAATGGTGCTAGCATTAACCGCAAAACTTAACAACTTAGTTCACATTTGACTAACAGAGGAACATTTCTAAAAAGGTCTTTTATTTCTCAAATACTGATAAAGATTATTCCTACCCCGCTATATGTGAAAAGATCCTCTTCAATGTCTCATTGTTGTTGAATCTGTATTCTGTGCAGTACTTGTCCAACTATCAGCTTGCCTCCTGCTCAAGTTTTCTTATCTTCTAACCTTCCTCATCCTGCCAGGTCCAAGAAATTTATTGACTTTATAGAGAGCTGCCTTGTAAAGACATATCCCAGCCGGCCATCCACGGAGCAGCTGCTCAAGCATTCCTTCATCAGGGATCAGCCCACTGAACGCCAGGTCCGAATTCAACTCAAAGACCATATTGACCGTACACGCAAAAAAAGAGGAGAGAAGGGTAAGCAAGTGTAGCACCAGCTTTGTAGAGTGTTCACAGACAGTCAGCAAAAAAATTCACATTAGAGTGACTTGAATTTATTTTTCCTTACAGAAGAAACAGAGTACGAGTACAGTGGTAGTGATGAAGAGGAGGACAATCGTGGAGATGACAGAGAGTCAAGGTAATTTTAGCATTTCTGTCAAAGGACACTTATTGACTTGTTTGAGTTTCTCTTTTCACTCATATCTTGATTTTTGGTCTTCAGTTCAATCCTCAATGTGCCGGGTGAGTCCACCTTGCGGCGGGACTTCCAGCGTCTGCAGCAGGAGAACAAAGAGCGCTCAGAGGCTCACAAGAGGCAGCAGGCCCAACTGGCAGCTCAGCGCCGGGACCCCGAGGAGCACAAGAGGCAACTGTTGCATGACCGACAGAAACGCATCGAAGAACAGAAGGAACAGCGTCGCAGACTTGAAGAGGTAAAATTCAACCTTTTGAAAGGAAGACTCTAACATTAAGAGATATACAGTGGGGCAAAAAAGTATTTAGGCAGCCACCGATTGTGCAAGTTCCCCCACTTAAAATGATGACAGAGGTCAGTAATTTGCACCAGAGGTACACTTCAACTGTGAGAGACAGAATGTGAAAAAAAAATCCATGAATTCACATGGTAGGATTTGTAAAGAATTTATTCGTAAATCAGGGTGGAAAATAAGTATTTGGTCACCTCAAACAAGGAAAATCTCTGGCTCTCACAGACCTGTAACGTCTTCTGTAAGAAGCTTTTCTGTCCCCCACTCGTTACCTGTATGAATGGCACCTGTTTGAACTCATCATCTGTATAAAAGACACCTGTCCACAGCCTCAAACAGTCAGACTCCAAACTCCGCCATGGCCAAGACCAAAGAGCTGTCGAAGGACACCAGGAAAAGTATTGTAGACCTGCACCAGACTGGGAAGAGTGAATCTACAATAGGCAAGCAGCTTGGTGTGAAAAAATCTACTGTGGGAGCAATCATCAGAAAATGGAAGACATACAAGACCACTGATAATCTCCCTCGATCTGGGGCTCCACGCAAGATCTCATCCCGTGGGGTCAAAATGATCATGAGAACGGTGAGCAAAGATCCCAGAACCACACGGGGGGACCTGGTGAATGACCTGCAGAGAGCTGGGACCAAAGTAACAAAGGTCGCCATCAGTAACACACTACAACGGCAGGGAATCAAATCCCGCAGTGCCAGACGTGTTCCGCTGCTGAAGCCAGTGCATGTCCAGGCCCGTCTGAAGTTTGCCAGAGAGCACATGGATGATACAGCAGAGGATTGGGAGAATGTCATGTGGTCAGATGAAACCAAAGTAGAACTTTTTGGTATAAACTCAACTCGTCGTGTTTGGAGGACGAAGAATACTGAGTTGCATCCCAAGAACACCATACCTACTGTGAAGCATGGGGGTGGAAACATCATGCTATGGGGCTGTTTTTCTGCCAAGGGGACAGGACGACTGATCCGTGTTGAGGACAGAATGAATGGGGCCATGTATCGTGAGATTTTGAGCCAAAACCTCCTTCCATCAGTGAGAACTTTGAAGATGAAACGAGGCTGGGTCTTCCAACATGACAATGATCCAAAACACACCGCCCGAGCAACAAAGGAGTGGCTCCGTAAGAAGCATTTGAAAGTCCTGGAGTGGCCTAGCCAGTCTCCAGACCTCAACCCCATAGAAAATCTGTGGCGGGAGTTGAAAGTCCGTGTTGCTCGGCAACAGCCCCAAAACATCACTGCTCTCGAGAAGATCTGCATGGAGGAATGGGCCAAAATACCAGCTACTGTGTGTGCAAACCTGGTAAAGACCTATAGTAAACGTTTGACCTCTGTTATTGCCAACAAAGGTTATGTTACAAAGTATTGAGTTGTATTTTTGTTATTGACCAAATACTTATTTTCCACCCTGATTTAAGAATAAATTCTTTACAAATCCTACCATGTGGATTCATGGATTTTTTTTTTTTCACATTCTGTCTCTCACAGTTGAAGTGTACCTCTGGTGCAAATTACTGACCTCTGTCATCATTTTAGGTGGTGGAACTTGCACAATCGGTGGCTGACTAAATACTTTTTTGCCCCACTGTATGCTCATTCGTTTCGTTGGTGGGAATTGGAATGATACCCATCTCATCTCTGTGCTAATCTGGGTGTCAAAACAGGAAGGTTGGCATAACTTAGCATATGGACAGAAAGCCTGACCTCTCTAAAAAAACAAAAAGATCTGTACACAGTGAAACATTTGCTCTTGTTCCTCCGTGTGACTGTAGAGGGTTAGTTACAGCTCAGACCTGCCCCTAAAATAAGCTGAGACTTTATCTGTTCCAGAAGTTGGGAAATTATTGTGTCATAGCTGCCAAATCATTAAGAATAATTAAATATAACCTATAACAAAACTTGAAGAAAAAAATACAAACACGATCAAATGAAATACCCCAATGAAGTCAAAGAAACTGCTTGGTGTCACTTCTACACTTTAGGTTTTGTATAGATTAGAAAAAGGAGATGCTACAGCACATTCAGAATCCCTGGTAGGTGTGTTTTTGAGCATTTGCCAGTCATTATGCTAATCTGGTTAATTAGTAGCTTAAGCTTCATGCTTATCCCACAAACATGAGTCTTACAGCAAAAGAGCAGGTGGGCATTTTCGCCCAGCTGTCACTGGGGGCTGCTGGATCTGGGTTCACTGTTTTACTACGACTAAAACTAGTCGGAATAACAGGAATTCCTGCATAGCACAGCTTGATTAATGTTTATCTTTTCGTAGCTTATTTATTCGTGCACGCCACTCTTTTAGGAAGACGGCCTTCTAAAGCGAAACAATCTAAAGCGAATAAAGCAGTAATTTTAAAATAGTCATGATGTAAAATATTTACTGCAGCTTGTCGTGGGAATTGAGACAAGAATCATTTCCTGTGATTGAGAATTGAACTTTGAAATGGATTCCACCTTAAATAAGAACGAGGAAAGACTGATAAGGAGGCCCGTGTTTTTTACAAGTGCTCGTTCTTTTCTGAGATATTAATATTGTGTTTACTCCACATTTGCACAACCGCTTTGCTGCTTATCATCAGATTTGAGTTGTTAGTTTTGATTAATTATGGTGATAATATTTATGAAATGCAAACACATGTTTTGTTCGAGATGGAACAAGAGCATGTTACTTTGAGTTGCCTCCACTCTTGATCTTCGATCATTAGAAATGTGCACGTTTTACTACCAGCTCATGATACAAAAACATTATGCAATATGACAGCACATCTTAATTCAAGCAGTGAAGCTATGTAGTTCATTGTCTGTCCGTACTTGTCCTTCTCTTTTAGCCACATAACTGTCTCTGGTTGGTCCTTTTCTTGCTTTGAGTTTGATTTCAGTATGTTTGTTTGCTTTCGGCAGTGGCATTTTAGATTTACTTCCTCACGCTGTCTGCGCATGCCGTGTAACTGGCATGACTTACAAAAGCACATGTAAGAGTAACAATGTTTAAATACTTTAGATGTTGAAATTGGCCAGTGAGACAGACACATCAGTACACTCACCTGTCTGTCTCGATTTCACAACCTACGTGACTAAATAACTAGTTATAAGTACTGAACTAAGCTCAGGTCACCTTGTAGACTAGAACAAAGTATTCTGAAGTGATGGAGTTTACAAAATGTATTGTCATTATGCTTTTTTCTTCTCAATTTGAGAATCGATGATTGCTCAATTACATTAGTGATAGTGACCCAAGATCGAGTGCTCTACACTAACCTTACCTCAGCACTGAGGGCCGCTTGTGTTATTTAATAATGTAAGAAAACCATTTATGTGTGACGAGTGGAAGAGGATGAATGAATGGAGTTTTTGCAGTAGAGCAAAAAAATATTAATGACCACACATTTCCAGATCTGAATCACTGGAAATGAAATATTCTTATGCTTTTTATTTTCTTTCAGTACCTTCATTCACAATGTTTCGGCCCTGAACAGTCTTTCACTGTATATTTTTAGAAGTACAGCATTGTACTTCTAACAGTAGCTGACATAGTGTTGATATATCCACCCCTTCAAAGCTTACAGACAATAAATTGTATGAAAATGTTGTCTTTGTTGCACGGCATCTGAACTTCCTTTGAAGCTGACACACAGTCAGGATTTGACAGGATGTTATGTTAGACATTATTAATGAAAAGGCTGAGCATGTTGCTAAATACTTTGAAAGACATGCCTGCATAACCCAGTGAATTAGAGATGGGGTGGGGGGGAAATCTGTGAAATCTCTGGGGAGTTCAGTAGGATTTGATGCACATGTTAGCGCACCTACACTGCTGTTGTTGCTGTAATCGTTGTGCAACATTGGTACAGGGTTATAACTACAGCGAGGGTGCGTTCTAATGAATCTTCACCTCCTTGTCTATCTTATTTACCTCTTTTGTTTACCGATAAAGTGTCAGCGATGACTGAGTGTACGAGTGCGTTTTAGTGCCACTGCCAAGTCGCGGGGGCTCTCGTTTCCCCACAAAGAACAAATCTTTGCGTTTCAGTCTCTGTTTAGAAAAAGGCAGATAAAAAGCGCCCCCAGTCACAAGTGGAAAAACTGTCACTTCAAGTTTGAATCAAAGCAGTACACTGAAAAGATGATTAGGATGCATTAGGTGTGTGTTTGTGAGAATGACTCACAGCTTTCTTTCTCTGCCCTGTACTTCTGCAGCTCTCACCCCCACCCTCCTCATATCTTTGCAGGGGAGAATTTTCTTAACAGTAGGCTAATTTCTCTGTGCAGCCACATCCTCTGTGCTCATTACTCTTTTTCCTGTCACCCTTCTCTCCCAGCAACAGAGAAAACAGGGAGAGATGGTGAGGCAGCAAGAAAAGGGTCCCCATCGGAGACTTGACGATATGAGACGGGAGGAAGATAGGAGGCTGGCAGAGAGGGAGCAGGTAACCAACCACAGGAGGAGTGGGATTGCAGTCGGCCAATCGGAGCGAAGTGTAGGCGTGTCCAGCGGCAACACTGTGCAGGTTGCTCTGGTGGTGAAATTCCAGGAGTAGGTTGCCATAGCAGCAAGGGTCTAAATTAGTGTATTTACTCAGAGATGAGTTTTCTGTGGGTGAGCTCTCTGCGCCTCTTATGCTGTTTCCAGTCTACCCAGTAGAACAAGAGTCTGGCATCATGGCACAGTCACCTTTTAGTGCCAAATAGCCCCTTTTTAAAATATCAGTCTGGTCCCTTAGATCAGTCACAATGTCGTGATAAATATTTACATTTACTGCCATTCATTTTAAATCTAGACACTTCTCACGGTCTCTGACAGTATGTTTTAATGGTCATATGATTAGTCTCTGTTGCAGCTTCTTAACATGGGTGGTGACTGTTTTGAGACTAAAATTGTTGATTTTAATCCATGCAACACATGGTTTCTGTTACTGGATTGATATTACATAACTCTGCTTCTATGGTCTTTCCCCTCCCCCAATCATGCTCTCATTCCTCCTTCATCACCTCAATGTTTATCATTCCTCCCTTGTTACCTTTCCTCAGGAGTTTATCAGGCATAAGTTAGAAGAGGAGCAGCGGCAGTTAGAAATCCTCCAACAGCAGTTGCTTCAGGAGCAAGCGCTGTTAATGGTAACTAGTCCTTATTACTCCTTAATCATTTCCTCTTCAAACTGCAGAGACTTGCACATTCATCTCCTGGTTATAATATATTGTCTGAAAAGGAGGGCAGCTTTTTTCCAAACCAAACACTGCAGTGTTGCAAGCCTGCTTGTGTTTGGGTTTAGATGCTTTTTAAATGGAATAAAAGTCAGAGATGAGATGTTTTTGTTTTTTTTCTTTCTCAATCAGACTATAAAAGCTCAGCTTGAGTTTGTAAGATTCTACATGTGGAGCACCTTGATGTAAATAAGCGGTTCATTTTCCAGAATATGGATGTAGCTCCCACAGTATTCCGTGTTATTTAAAAGACATGCGGTGACCTAGATTTTGGGGGCAGTTTTCATTGTATAATGATATCTTGCGCACACTGAAGGGTAGAATCGCTGCACTCGTGGCATCTTTGTTTCTGCGTGCACCTGTGGAGCGTAGGAGTTGCTGTCATCAAGACTGAAGCCTTTGTTTCTGTTTTGTAGAGTGGGAAAAATAATCCTATCCTATTTACTTTAGGCGTCAGGGAATTTCAAATGCTTTCTCATGTCTTGCACAGAGCTCCTGTGGGTATGTAGGTCTTCACAGGGAACCAGAGCACAAGGCTGAAAACAAGTGCGCTATCCTTCCTCTGGGTTTGGCATAAAAGGGGCGTTTATGTGTGTGCTGCACGTAATTGCCCTACAGTGCAGTGAGACAAAATATTCAGGTGTATGGGCCTTGTAGGCCAAATTTCTGTGGATCACAGTATTTACTTCTAATACATCCAGTTTGTTCAGTAACTGTAAGCCTACCTCCAGCTCACAATTGGAGTACATCGTCAAATAGCGAGCAGCATTCCTCTCTTGCTATTTTAAATTAAGTCTAGGTGGAACATTAACCCAGTAGGAATGTTTCTGTAGTGCCTTAAAAAAAAGTTGTGAAAAACTGTCTATTAACCAAAACCATTAGTCACAAGGTCATAACCCCAACTTCTTGAAATCTGTGACAGTTGCAGGATGTTTCCAGTCAGCCAAATTACATTGTAAGAAGGTATTCACATCGACAGCTACACGGATGTGAACAACACTGAATCCTTTTGAATTTGACATTTCAAAGTTGATTCAAAATGTGGTCTGATCGTTGATACAATTATTGACGAACATATTCTGACTAAAGTGATAATGCACAAACGGTCACAATTGTACAAGTTTTCATGAAAGCGCTGAGTGATCAGGAAGGAAGAAGTGAACTCAGCGAATGGCAGAGGCTCTTTTAGCGACAGCAGCCTCCATCAGATTGTTTCTGTTGCTGCTTTAGATTTAACCAGTCAAGAAAATGAACTTGGGACCAAACCTCCTACAAAGCAATTTTTGTTTCATCAATATGTTTAAAAAAAGTTTATTCAACATGCCCTAAATACCTCCGCGGGGTTAAGATCAGGACTTTTAAGGAAATTTATTATTTTCAAACATTCAAATGATGCCTCACAGGTGGGATGAGGTTTTGGCATTTTTTCATAAATACATACTTGTGCGTTTTTGTCAAAAAGTGGCATGAAAATGAAACAAAGCAAAGAAGAGATGAAAGAAACACCGTTCAGCGTGGTTGTAACTGTTGATGTGCATAATTTGACCTCCAGAGGGCGCTCTGCAACTTCACTGCCAAAAACACAAAACTCTGTTCTTTCTCCGTTTTCCTATAATCATCTCCTAGATGAAGATCAGTACAGTTTGAGTAATCAATGTAGAGAAATATGACACTCCCAACTATACATAATCAGAGAAACCCCCTGCTGTCCACGTCATCCAAAACAAGCTGATTCTGAAAACGTTGTCAGTTTGCGAATGTTTAATTCTTTTATTCTGATGTTTTGGTTCCTTATCTTGTTATGTGATAAACTCCTGAACAAATATTTCATATAGACAGTATTTTTTTTCTTATAACAGGATTGTTATAATACAATTCATTTCTCTGTGCAAACCTCTACATAAGACGTGTAAACAACGAAGTTGTTTGCATTACCTTTAGAAGGCTTTATTTTCTTCAACTGCTGCAAGAAAGCTGTAAATTCATCCCTGTCTTAATTTTTTAAAAGGCCTCTTGGCCTGTAGTGTGCATGTATTCGCTTGACGAAAGAAAATTATGGTTAAAACTGCTCTAACTCAATGCAGCATCAGCTGGCCTGTAAATCTAGTGCTCAGTTGCCTGTAAGGACTCCGTTACTCACTCTCGGTTGAAAGAAAACTGTGAAGTTTAGCCTATGTTGTGGTGACTCATGGTAGAAAGTCTCATTTTAACCTCCAAAGCTTTGACTTCTCTGTTATTTCATGTTTTCTTCTGAATGCACTGGCCATCAAAAGGGTTAGAGACCCATGCCTACAACTCAATAAAAAACCAATAAGTCAGATGACTCATTTTTGCACTGTCTAACATACGGCACAAAAGCATTTAGCTACAGACCTGATCAATATTATTTTCATGTGGGCTGGTAATTGACTGAAATAGGAGCACTTGGATATGTTAAAGCCCTAAACATGTGTTGTCTCTGGTTGAAATCAGGTCCGGTGTATTATCATTGCATCTGCTGTAATCTGCAGATTTGACTTGTGCTTTTGTGTCCAGTCTGAGGCAAGCAATGTCTTAAGTGCAGTGTTTCTCTCTGCTCAGGAATATAAACGCAAGCAGCTCGAGGAACAGCGTCAGTCTGAGCGGCTGCAGAGACAGCTGCAACAGGAACATGCCTACCTGGTGTCTCTGCAACAACAGCAGCAAGACAAGAAACCTCAGCTTTACCACTACAACAAAAACCTGGAGCCCAACAACAAACCGACTTGGGCCCGTGAGGTACCAGCATTCCGGCATTTTAATCATTAGACAGTAAAAGCAGCGAACACTACAGAGTAAATTCTCCTCTCGCACGCCTTATTTCAGGTGGAGGAGAGAAGTAAGCTCAACAGACAGGGCTCACCCAAAATCTGCACTACTGTCTCCGACACTGCCATCCAGTCACGCTCTGACTCAATCAGCCAGTCAGGAGCGGTCCAGTCTGCGCAGACCCCACCGATGCAAAGGCCTGTTGAACCCCAAGGAGGGCAGGGCAAGGTGGGTGTTTCTGAGAGTTTGAAATAATAATCTGCCCTTAATTGGAGCAGATACAATTGCTTTATACCTTCCTATTTCTTATTCCTCTGCTGCCTTCAACTCAATTTTTTCTTACCTTATTTATGCCTTCTTTTTCTTCTTTTCCCTCTCAAAATCACCTTGAACTACAAATGCGACCATTCACCCTCGCTGCGCCTGCCTTCCTTTTTCGCTCTTCTTTCCACTGCTGCGCTTCCCTCCCGGTGTGCTGCTGCTGCTCCTGTCCCCTGCAGTTCCAGATGGCTCACTTGGTTCCTCTGAAGCCTTATGCTGCCCCTGTCCCTCGCTCTCAGTCACTCTGTGACCAGCCCACTAAGACCATGTCCGCCTTCCCTACCCAGGATCCTTCCCTGACCCCCACACCCCGCCCTATCCACTCCAGAGAGCTGGTGCGTCAGAATTCAGACCCCACTTCTGAAACCCAGGCACCACAGGCACACCAAATCAGAGAGGATCGTGGCCCATGGATCCGCCTGCCAGATGTAGAACTTCCACCCAAGGTAAGATTCAGCAGCTGCTTTGGACTCTGTAGTCGGCGTCCAACCTAAGTTTGAACTTTTTTGTTACCTCAACTGTTCACTGAGCTGCAGCTATTAATGAGACATTAAATGCGTACCTCATAGAGAAGCTGCTGGTAGTACGTTGAGCTCATTTGCTTACATCTAGGGAAGACTCGACCAACTAGGAATAAATTTGCATGATAAAAGCTGTTGTGCATCTTCGAGTGGTTGGTCTACAAGACACAGTCTTCATGAAAGTTGTTGCTGCCTGGAAAATGTAAGACTTTGCCATTGTTTTTCTTAGATTCCACAGAGGACTGCGTCTATCGCCACAGCTCTCAACACCAACCTAACCTCTGGTATAAGGCACCCAGTAAGAGCCAGGTACTGAAGACATGCTTTGATCTGAGATTTCTTTAATTTTGGTGGCTTTTTAATAGGATAAATATCTATGACAACTTGATTTAATTGATTTTTATCCTCACTCTAACCTCATGGCAGCAATCCAGATCTCAGTCGCAATGATCGCTGGGAGAGAGGAGACAGCATGAGCATCATATCCAATCTTCCCCAGACGGGCAGTTTAGAGAGGCATCGCATCCTCAGTGAGTTCCCATCTCCCCAGTGCCATTTCTCAGCAGACTGTCTTTGCAGTAAGCGTATTTTCAGAAGCATAACTACTCTCTGTGACGTTGTTATTTTCAGGTTCCTCCAAAATGGATTCGCCCATTCTCTCCCACGATCCTCGTCACAAGCCAGGAGAATCTCGAACCTCCTCCCGGCCTGGGCGTCCTGCTGTGAGTGGCTGTTTCCTCACTGTGCCTACTTGTATAGCCAGCTTTAACAGAACTCAAAGGGGTGCTCGCCACAGACAAGCATCTGTAAAATAAAAAAACACACTAACGCGCTGTGCTTACGCTTAGTTTTAAATTAAATGCACCTGTTCTGTAAATGAATTAATAGAAAACTAACTCGAGGTTTTCTCTTCACTTCAACTTTACTCCTGAGCCAGTACTGATATATGCTGCTCCTTTTCTTTCTTTCTTTTTTTAAATCCCTATTTTTTAACTTTACCTTAAATGTGCAGAGTTACAAGAGAGCTATAGGGGAGGTTAGTATCAATGTCTCTTCTGTGCTTGTGATGCTCCTGCATGACTTGGTATTTGCATTTACTGTCAGTGTTTGTACAGAATTTAAGGCATGCCCTACACTGCCTGCTTTCATCACGTAAATCTCATTTTATTCTTGGAATAAAATGAACTTCCTTCTGTAAAATCCTTTCTAAGGACTTTGCATGTATTCTGTTGCAGTTTGAACACCTTTCACTAAACACCTGCATCCATTATGAGTCATTTGCATCGCTGCTGTTTTTCAGCTCATCATCCCGATGCCTGCCTTACCAGCTGTCTTTGGATTGGATTGTTTATCAGTAGTACATGAAGTGTTTCCCATAGAATTAGATTTATGTGTGGCAGCAGCAGTTTTCGCTTTGGGAAGGTGTGCTTGTGTTGAGCACACAAAACGAAGCACACACGCGTTTCAAGGTTTATTATTAAATATTATTGTTTATTAGGCTAGTGTTGCTGTGTAAGATCTGATTTCGATGGGACCATCTCAGGCCGCAGCTTCGACAGCTCTGTAGGCTCGTCGAGTGACCCTCACTCACATGCTTCGCTCTTGAGATCCAGCTCACACTGGATCTCACCAGCTGCAGTCCAACATGGTGAAGTCCAGGTCTGACTGGGCAAACGCCACTGCGACAGCGACCTGGTCTGTGTGCCACTAGGAAAAAACGATATACCAAATAAAGGCAGTATATGGGAAACACTTGCATACTGTGTAATGCTGTCGTGTTAGCTGCTATTTTCTTTGATAGCTGAGATTATGTGCAATCCTGTCTGGCAGGACCACGGCCTCTTTGCCAAGGAGCGTGCCGAGGAGCCGCCAAGACCTCCAGTCAAAGCCAACGATTACTCGTCCTCTTCGGAAAGCAGCGAGAGTAGCGAAGAAAGCGAAAGCGGCGAGGGAGCAGAGGAGGAAGAAAGCCCCACAGATCGGTAACACCAACTAATACTTACAATTCAGGGATCAGTGTGAGCTTTGCTTTTAAATGAAGAGTAACCTGCTTGTGTAAAATCAGCATCCTACATCCTTTTTGATTTCAGCCACAGAGATGCAGACACTGATTCAGTCAACACCATGGTGGTTCATGAAGATGAGGGCGAGGCAGGAGAAGGAGAGCAAGCTGGAGGCTATGGGGATCAGACCATGCTGGTACAGAGGGTGAGTCATCTGTATATGTAATGATGCTTAAAATGCATTGAGTTCACGGAGAAATCAACACAGTTTGTGTCACAGAATATTGTAAAGCAGGAAGACAAGAGCCTCTGGTCCACGTCAACAGTGTTATACTTTTTTACATATACAGTGTATACAAATGGCCAAATAAAGAAGACATTATGTAATGTGGAGTCATTGTACATGCACAAATAAATATGTTGGCAGCTTTCAGATTTCATCAATGCACTGAAAGCAAAGAAGATTCCACATTTTGCACCAGTGCTTAACAAGCACTCGCAAGTGAATCAGAAACCGGAACACGTACAACACTGTGTCGCGTAACAGTGGACTGCGAGGTTGTGAAACCACAGCTTCTGTATTGCACAGCTGTTGTTAGTAACTTTAATTATTCTTTTCTTTTAACTCCTTTTATTTTAGTGTCTATGTTGCCTGAAGACAGCCTTTAGCCAGCCCGAGTTAGATTGTCAAATGTCTTTTGATTTTTTTTTTTTTGAGAGACAGCCATGACAGCATGTGTCTTCCAGATGGCTCATAATGAGTTGTCACTTTTAACGAAGTGCAGTAGTTTTGTGCATATGTGTGTGAGTTTGAAAGTGCACAAAATGTATATTTGTGACAGGCCACAGTTATATAAAAGGAGGACATTTTTACCATGATGCCATCGATTGGTTTCTAATGTTGTGTTTTGAAGCCTCGAGAATAGCGTTTCTATAGTCTCCATTTCAGTTAAAAGAAAAAAAAAAAAGGGATGTGATGGGGAGGAAGGGAGGGATGAAATGAGTCTATCCAAGATAATTCTCCTTTTTGAGACATAGTGGGACAAAGATTTACAAACTAGACTTAATTTTTTATTCAGTATGACCCAAAACAGCTCATCGTTAACTCATGAGGAAGGTTTACAGAGGTCCAGATAATGCTGATTTCACATATGCTTCTGTAGGACAGAATGTCTTTTTGCAACCACAATTATCACCATCTGGTAGCCTTCAGGGTTAAGAAACTTCTGCACTGGCTTCATTTTACTGACCTGGAAGCTGCGTCCATGTTTTATACCATCTGAGGGATACTAATGATCACCAGGGAAATATATGGTGCTATTAAATAGTCTGCCATTGGTGCTAAAATGACATACACAACACACTGAGCACACAGAGGAAGAATGTTGATTGCTTTTATGTTGAATGCTTTCAGTTTTTAATGCAAATCCTAAAACCATTTCCAGTGACAGCACCACATCCCTCTGCGACACATTAGAACAGTGACAGTCCTCCAGCCTGGCGGGGCACGTCAAATATTATCTTGACAGGATCACATTTTATAGCAGCGTGCAGATGAGATTCTTCATTCATTCATTCCCGAGTATGTGTAAGATACCGTTTTGAGGACATATAGGGTGTAATTTATCATAAACTTGTGAAAAAGTTTATGATAAATTTGTATTTAATGAATAGCTTTTATGGCTGTGCATGTAGGTTCCTGTCAGTTTAGACTTTTATTTTCTTTGTTACTCATTTTCCTTAATGTGGCTTTTAAACAGCTCATGCATGTTCAGTTTTTCCTGAAAGAAATTCGACTGGGAAAGCATCCAGTGGTTGTGCATGACAGAACCTTTACAACTCAGATAATGATTTTGGGGTCGTTCACATAATGGAGACAGAAAACTGCACGATGTCCATTACTGATTGTTACAGTATTGAACATTTAAAGTAACTTTTCAAAGTCAGAGTCACTGTTTATGTGCTAAATGTTTCTGAGTAACTGGTGCAGCAGATTATCCTAATCTGAGTCTGTCATATCATTATGTAATACTTAATAATTCTGTTTGTTTGTTTTGTGTTTATTTCATCTGAAAGACCCCAGAGAAGCGCAGCCATAACGGATACACTAACTTGCCAGATGTGGTGCAGCCCTCTCACTCCCCCACTGACTCAGCCACTCACTCCTCTCCTGGGAAGGACTCTGTTTACGATGTAAGTGTTACTGATGCTAAGTATATCAGCCCTAAATTCCTCCTCCCCCCTCCCTCCCGATGTGTTCCACATTTACCATCAGATCAGTCACGAAGTTCACCCATAACTGAATGCATTTACAAATATCAGTAGTGCAGCTCTTAAAGCTGTTTTGATGTCACACAAGCACTTAAAACACTTGGAGATGGAAGAAAAATACATTTTCAGAAGAAATGTAGACTTAAACAAGAATATACAACTAACACACACATCCTGTTCTCCCAGTATCAGTCCAGAGGTTTGGTTAAGGCATCTGGCAAATCCTCTTTCACTACCTTTGTGGATCTGGGGATGTACCAGTCACCAGGAGGTACAGGCGATAACATATCTGTCAGTGGTGAGCGAAATATTCACTACCTTAACCTTGTTTTTGCATCAGAATACTTTTCCTTTATTTACAAAAATAAGTCTGATGACTTGATAATGGATGTAATGTTGATTTAAAATAGGATTATTGAAACATTAGTATATATGTATTTTGTACTGATTTGTGTTTTCCCTCTTCAAATAAGCCATTCCCATTGCTGCTTCTATGTGTAGGCTCCAGGTTTGATCAGCTGAAGATGGAAGTGAGGAAAGGATCCATGGTGAATGTCAATCCCACCAACACACGCCCTCCTAATGACACACCAGAGATCCGCAAGTATAAGAAGAGGTTTAACTCTGAGATCCTGTGCGCTGCACTTTGGGGTAAGACCCGGTTCAGTATTTATTAATGAAAAAATATCAATGCAAAATGCAAACACTCTTACCGAAGTGTGTGTGTGTGTGTGTGTGTGTGTGTGTGTGTGTGTGTGTGTGTGTGTGTGTGTGTGTGTGTGTGTGTGTGTGTGTGTCTTTAGGTGTGAACCTTTTGGTAGGCACGGAGAATGGTTTGAAGCTACTGGATCGTAGTGGTCAGGGCAAGGTGTACCCCCTCATCAACTCTCGCAGGTTCCAGCAGATGGACGTCCTGGAGGGCCTCAACCTGCTCATCACCATATCAGGTCACAACTGCTGCCCACTGCTGTTGCTGCAGCTGGTTAAGTTTGTCTGTCCTTTGGTCATGAGATGATAAATAAGCTTCTTTTTTCTACATTTGAAAATACTAACAAAAGTTGTCTGTTATCCCCTACAAAGCTGTCTCTCACTGCTTTTTTTATTCACTCACTGTACTGACAGCTGTGTCATATGTTGTGAGTCTCCTCTGCTATGTCAAAAACAATGACCCTTCAACTTTAATTTCCTTTCTGTGAGGCCAAAGTCTAAAAAGGCAAGTAGACTGAGAGAAGACTGTGTTGCTGTGGCTGAAAAACGTGCATTTTTAATTGTGCCATTAGTGGCATTTTGTAATTTCCCGACCTTTAATTGCAGGATAAAAAAAAAATAATGTAACCACATTATATAAATGCACTTAAATAATTACTATAATGTAGTCAGATTTATAATTGATCTTTCTCTCTGTGCATCTATTAAGGCAAGAAAAACAAAGTGCGTGTCTACTACCTGGCATGGCTGAGGAATAAAATCCTCCACAATGATCCTGAGGTAGAAAAGAAGCAGGGTTGGACCACAGTGGGAGAGATGGAGGGCTGTGTACACTACAAAGTGGGTGAGTGACAGATGATGGCTTTTTATCCGTGGTCTTTATTAAACTCCTGAGAAATTGGTGATGAATGCATTCGGCACAGTAAATTATTAATTACAAGTATCTGATGTCAGATGGCCTTGTGCTTGTTCTGTCTAGTGAAATACGAGAGGATAAAGTTCCTGGTGATTGCTTTGAAGAATGCGGTGGAAGTTTATGCTTGGGCGCCCAAGCCTTATCACAAATTCATGGCCTTCAAGGTAAGTCTCCCCTTTCGTATGAGCTGGATTAGTTATGCAAGGGCAGTCAACCAGAAGCGGGTTCAAGTTGATTATCTTCTCATTCTCCCTTTCTGCATCCTATCACCCTCCACCCCTTTAAACCAGTCTTTTTCAGATTTGCCACACAGGCCTGTCTTGGTCGACTTGACAGTGGAGGAAGGCCAGAGGTTGAAGGTCATCTATGGATCTTGCGCTGGCTTCCACGCCATTGATGTGGATTCTGGAAACAACTATGATATTTATATTCCCGTTCACGTAAGTTTTTACGGCAACGATTTGTAAAATATAAAGCAGACAGTAGCTCATCCCTCCGGGTTTCTATCTCAAACAGATCCAGAGCCAAGTGACACCACACGCAATCGTGTTCCTGCCCAGCTCAGACGGCATGGAGATGCTGCTGTGCTATGAGGACGAGGGCGTCTACGTCAACACATATGGGCGCATAATAAAGGACGTTGTCCTGCAGTGGGGCGAGATGCCTACATCTGTTGGTACGGGTCACACCAAGCAGCATTGAATTGTAAAGACTGTAACTGGTTAATCCGGTCCTAACCTTACACTGTGCTCTGCAGCTCATATCTGCTCAAACCAGATCATGGGTTGGGGAGAAAAGGCCATTGAGATCCGCTCTGTGGAGACTGGCCACTTGGACGGTGTTTTTATGCACAAAAGAGCTCAGCGGCTGAAGTTCCTCTGCGAGAGAAATGATAAGGTAAACATAGAAACACTTGTAGAAGGTTAACTCTGCTTTTAGTATGAACACAGAGCCTGCAGCTGATTAGCTTAGCTTAGCCACTGATTGCAGAGGTGTGCAGCTACCCTGAAAGAAAGTAATCTTGTCACCAGAACCCCGAAGCTCATGAGATACACAAAGAGTTATTTATATGTGAATCGGTGATTACCTCGAGTGCCTTTCCAGCACACCGTCCCAGCCATTAACACCTTTTAACAGCGTTGATCAGCTCCTGGATGCAGCTTGTTGGTAACATCTTTAAAAAGGAATAACATGCATCTCGATTGTGTCTATCCTCAGGTGTTTTTCGCATCAGTGCGGTCCGGAGGCAGCAGCCAGGTTTACTTCATGACGTTGAACAGAAACTGCATCATGAACTGGTGAAAGGACCCCAGCAGGGATCGAAGCAAGAAGTGCATCCGAAATTTGCGCTAACGCATGCACCAAACGTGAACATCACTCTCTCTTTTCTCTCCAGCAAGCTCACACTCAAGCACTCATAGTCCAAAGAGACACGCACACACACACATAGCACACACAACACACACAGATACATACAAAAACAATCTTAAAAATCCATTCCAACTTACACTCCTTAAGACGCAGTTTCAACCGTGACCCCGTGAAAACATTCTCCCTCGAGGATACCGTGAAAAACAGCCGATGAGCTTCATATGTTGATACCATCTATTTCATTTGTACTGTATATATTCTTGTCTTGATTTCCTTTTCTTTGTGGACCCGTGTTCAGTCGTAAATATTTAGTTCCTAATTGTGAAGTATGTTAACATTCCTTGATGGTTCTCCAGTACTTTTGAGGAAGGCATTATTTACTAATGGTATATATCAAAATGAAGCTGTAAATAGATAGCACCTTAGACTTGGATCCGAATCATTTGCAGGCCTCTTGCATAGCCGACGTGAGACGATAAACACCTGCAACGGCTCGTGGCCCCTGGTTATTTTGAGGCTTCTACAGATTCAGGGAGGCTCAAAGAATTATTACAAACATATTACAAAGGGACAAAGTCCGGCGAAGTAGCTTGTTTAAATTTTTTTTTCTTCTTCTTCTTCTTTTTTTTAAATCTACAGTAGACAGTTAAAGGAACTCTTACTTTGTTTCTCTGACCAAACCAAAATATGATTCAGTTCTTAATCACTGGCAAATAAGCCTAAAATCCTTCAATAACAGAATAAATTCACTTTGAACGATCAATCAGAAGTCTCCATACTATACGGTACTCAGAATGAGTACGGTGAAAACTTCCTGCTTTGCCTTTTTGTAGTTTAGGCGAAACGATCAGTTGTATGTCTCATCAGGCTTGTATCTAAACTTTTTTGTTTCCATAGATTTTCAAAACTACACAAATTTGATATTTATATGTAGTGATTCTGTATTGGTATTAGCCTACTGGTATTTTTAATTTTACTGTAATTACGTTGCCATTATATTGCAATATATACTATTCTCGTGGAGTGTTTTGAGCAGGGGAGTTCATATATTTGGCTAGCAGTGTTGGAGTATGACGGCAACTCTGAAGGGGAGAGAGGGGACGGGAGATTTGTCAGGAGGAGGAGGATGTTAGTGAGACACGGGAGGAGGGTTTGCTACCTTCCTACCACTCTGATCTACTCTACTGTATTATATTTTAGTTCTTAGACTATTTTGTTAGTGTGGATTTTTTTCGTGAGAAGTGTTTGTCCAGGCATTTGCGGTAGAACAGCCCTCTGTGTGTGATAGAAGTCATATTTGTCCTGGGCCAGTAGAAAGATTCGATTAATGGGGACTCTGCTGTACCGCAGAGGGCTCCATCTCATCAGGCACTTTGGAGAGCACAGCTGAAACTCACGAGACTTAATATATTTTATATCTGTACATTCTGCCAAAGTTCACCGTATATATTTTGCAGCAGAGGTTTGAAGCAAGGCCAAAGGGAAAGAGGAGCTTATGGATGCTGACCAAGAAACTATTCCTACAGATCACTAACCAATATTTTGCTTTCAATATACCAATCCAAAATGTGAGTTAGTGGTGTTATGGTATGATTCTGTGTTTCTTTTGCATAGATTAGATTTTGTTAATTTTTTTAAGGGGAATTAGACTTCAGGAAGCTGCTTAAGCGAGAGATTGGTTGTTCCTCTACACCAAACACTACGGTACAAGCATGAGGCAGCCTTATCAGGAAGAGGCTTGATGAATGGAGCTTTTTGTTCAGTGAGTCACTTGGTTCACTGCACTGCCAGAGGTGGATGTTTAGCGTGGTTGCTGGGAAAATGTGCTGTTTGTTCACCAACTTGTACATCAAGAACTATTATGTAAATATTATAAGAATTATAAACTGAATCTTAGCCAGTGATCTGTAGGAAGGTTTGTTAAAGCCTGCTCTTTAAGCTAAGGAGATATATTTTATTCATTAAAAAACGAAGAAGGCTATCAAGACTGCAGTGTAAATTCAGGACAGAGCGTTTAATCGAAAGTTCTATAAATAGGTGGTTAATTTTCTGAGAGTATGCGATAAATGGGCATGGAAAGCACCTTCAGCAAACATACATTTACAAGTATATCTCACACAGATACTTTGGTGTGCATGTAAGCCATTGAAATAGATTATATAGTACTGTATCAAAGTTGTTTTCCCCTTAAGCGAATGTGTTTTTATTCCTAAGTATCTTTTATGTGCCATGACCTACTTTTCAAACGTCTACAACTACAATCGTCCCGGAGCTCTGGCACTTGTGCTTTCTATGATCAAATCCTTATTTTTTATCAATCTGCCATGTTTACAGTTAAAGCAGTGCCTTGGACTCGGGAAGGTGAGATGCTTTTTTTGGAAGGGTTGTGAGCCCACTCCCCACCCCTATATGCCCACCCCCTCGCTCCCACCCCCAAAAATCTCTTTACTGAAATCACACGAAGAAGAGGCACAATTATATTTGCTCCCTCGTCAAGATTAATGTCCTGTGCCAGTTAAGTGCACTTAAGTAAAATCCATATTATCTCTTAAATGGACTTTAAATGCTTTTTCTTTGTTCTTTCTTTCTTTCTGTTTTATTTTTTGGGCAACATATATTCTAACTTCAAATAATCAGCAGACAAGAATCTATTGAGAGAATTGCAATAACAGATAAGTTAATATATGTCCAGTTAATCCAGTGTAACGTGTTGAGGATGTACTCACAGCAGGAGCCAGCATAGAGTAAAGCCATGAATATGTAGAGGAAAAAACAAAAGTTAATGTGCACACATCAAGTTAAACTGTGTGTGTATGTGTGTGTTTGTGTGTGAGTGATGTCTGCTCCTAAAAATGTAGGTTCATTCTGCACAGGTGATCTAAGCGCTTCTTTAACATGTTGATTGTGTAATGTTGTAGTGGGGAGAGTAGCGTGACTTATCCTGAGAAGCCTATTTTATAAAATATGTAAAAGAGTCTATATTGAGAAATAAAAAGTGAATGTACATCTATACGACAGATTTGTATTTATATGAAAGTGTGTACCGCTCTATTAATCTAAGCACAATGTATTTTAAGGCTGAGAGATCAAAGCTATACCCGAGTCTAACGGAGAGATGGGATATTTTATTTGCCCCCCTCCACCAAATATTCCCCTTTCATTCTGTCATTCATTAAACTAGTCCGGGTGTAATTAGGAGTTGTTATAGCTAAGCAGGTGACAACTGTGTGTGTATATGTGGACAGTCTTAAAAATCTATCCAGACAGAAACATACATGTCTGTTGTTAGCGGAGGAGTCAGATGTGGCTGGGATTCAGACACTTGAGGTTGGATCTGCCCTCTGGTGTAAATGGCCTACAGAGGTGTGACAGGCTGATAATATTCTCAGGAGATGATCGCAATGATCATGAAGACAGAAGTACGCTGATGTTAGGAGCCCAATAGTCTGTGGTGTGGGGTCATCGGCTCTTCACACGCCACAAACGAGCCAATAATCTTTAGTTTTCATGAAGTATAGAAAGTAATTCCACTGATTTTACACGTCAGAGTCTGTTTTTGGTGTCAGTAGGTGCTTCGTGTGATGTCGGGTCGCGCTGCTCGGGGCTGAAGGCCGACAAAAATTCTTGCTTGAGACTACATTTTTGCACACCTGAATCTTTAACTGAAATTGCAGTGTGTGATTGTGGGAGCTTCAGTGTACAGGATAGTGGATGCATGCCTGGAAATAAAAAGATCTGATTCTGAAGTGTTAAACATGAATCTGGCTACTTCACACATATAGCATGATGGACGGCTTATGAAAAGATGAAAATCATCCAAATTGTAGGAGAGCTCAAGCTTGAGTGTATGCAAAGCTTTGATGTGTAAAATCAGTGCGTTTTCCCCTCTTTTAAACACATAACTTCCATAATGTACTCCATTCGCAGTTGCGTGAAATATCCTGCATACACAAAAAAATAATCACTTCCATGTAAACAAAATCAAAAAGCCATAGCATCACTTAACTCTCGTCATTTTAACTGCATGGTTTGTGCTGGCAGGTTTTCTGGAGAGCACTGCAGCTAAATTATTAACGTTAACCATGAAAGCCTTTTGACAAACGTTTGTCGCCAACCCGACCGAGAGCGTCACTCCCAAACACTCAGCTTGTTGCCTCATTTCGTGCAGCAGAAAATCTTCTAATGGTGTTGCGGTCTGGAAGACGGACGAGTGGTTATGGTTGATGATTTCCCTAAATGCACCTTAAGCTGTGAAAGTGCTATTTCATTTTGTGCCAACGACCATTAAAAGACCTGAACCTCACAGCTCATTAGTTTTCTGGGAAGATTTGCGTCAGTCTGGCCGTAAGCTTGGACAGACTTGACCGCTGAATTTGTGTGATTTGACTCTTGAGTTGTAGGTTTGGAGGATTGTTCGTCTTTCTTTCTTCCTTTTTTTTAATTTAAAGCAATACAAGCGTTTGAAGAGTTTCAAAATTGTCCATGCGAGTGTGACTTGCAGGTCGTGATTCTCCAGTGGCCTTCGGCAGACTTAACATAGGCTAGTTTGTGTGTTACAAAAATCATTCTGTGCTCTCACTTTTGTTTGTAATCACACATACACAAAAAAAAATGTCGGTTTAACACAATCACATGCTGGGACGCTTGATGTAATCCAAAAACT
Source organism: Rhamphochromis sp. 'chilingali' (assembly GCF_963969265.1). Taxonomy (NCBI): domain Eukaryota; kingdom Metazoa; phylum Chordata; class Actinopteri; order Cichliformes; family Cichlidae; genus Rhamphochromis; species Rhamphochromis sp. 'chilingali'. Next base: position 12,624,982 of record NC_137946.1, read on the forward strand.
GCCTTTGTGAACTCTTAAGTATCGATAAATGGCTGATAGATAATCATCTCATGAGGCACTCTTCTCTTCTAACTTATATTTCTAATCAATCCCGTGTGACAGGATTAGCAGCTGTAGTCGGGGAGTGAGGCAGATCAAAACATGGGGAGCTCTACATCGACGTGGCTCTTTGGACAGAAACACAATATCTCCTGTTCTTTTTCAATAACTTTTTGGTTCGTTTTTTAGAAAGACATCTTTGCAATGTTTTAGTGTGCGCGCGCGTCTGTGTTCCTTGTGAGAGATTAACTCCAGATTGTATTTCATAGACTAAACTTTAAACTTTCAAGATTGTGTTGAATGAATTCATGTCTTAATACAGATTGTTTGAAAAATAAAATACCTTGATCGCATTTGAGTCTGTTTGAATTGTTTTTCTTTGCACTGCAACAAATGCCCAGTAGGGAATTATAGTATTATTGCAGCGAGGGCTGCAGTTGACATCGGTTTCGTATCACACAACAGCAGTGAACGGAGTGAGATGTACTTCAGTGTTCAGCCACATCATGGTGCTAAAAGTCTGCCTGGACTTCATGTTCCTGTCACTCCTCCTTTGTTACTACGAAGCAACTGTGTAGGGTCCACTTAACAAAAGGCACTACTCAGTCTTCATAGCCTAACTTGTAAATAGATTTAACAAATTTTCTTCAAGATTTGTTTTTGGTTCACAGTCCTCATTTTCTGAGTCAGAGATGCAGAATGAGCTGCAGCACCCCCCGGTGTCTAAAGACAAAAGCATCCGCCAGACATTTCCATGTACCTAAAGTCTGTTAACAATGAGTTAGTGGAAAAGCTATGACATGCATCGGCATTCAACATAAAATTTCTTTGGAGACTGAAGGTTCAGGTTGCTGCCACATATGTCTAATTAAGCAGATAACCAAGTTTGCTGTGTGCCAGCTTTGAGTTTTAACACTACATTTACTGGCCACACCTCACTATTAAGGGTCTTGACCCCTTTTTGCCTTCAAAACTGCTTTACTTCTTGGCAGATTCCACAAGATGCAGGAAACGGAGAATTTGGTTCATATTGACATGCAGCAGCCTGAAAGTATGTATCCATGGTTTCGTTATTTGACAGGACTAAATTCTGGCCTGACTATCTGAATGTCGCAGCAGAAATCAAGACTCATCACGCCAGGGGACTTTTTTCGAATCTTGACCATGCCTAAATGAGTTCCTGCCATGTGATTGGCTGATTAGATATTTGTTTTACCTAATATATCTAATAAAGAGGCAGGGGACTGTATATTCCAATAACCCATGTATGTCTATATCAGTGCTACTTTCAAATCTCAGGTTTAAGTAAAAACCTGAGGTTGTATAATGAGAATACCTGACAATATGCACTTAATACTCAGTTAAACGTGTCAGTTTTAGAAACAATTTTAAAAGGAAAACACAATAAAAGGCAGGAGAGGCAGTTATTTATTAATAATATGTACAATTATAGTAATGTCCAGATAATACAGTGACAAAGTCAAAGTTTGATTATTGGCTCCTACTCAATAAGACGTGCTTTTACTTCTCAACTTCTCTTAATCTCAGGTTGTTTTGGATTCAAGTAACTGTCTCAGTATCCTCTGTTAATAAGTGTATTTGAGGCACACAGGAAGAACAGGAATAAAATAAGTGTGTAGAATTGGGGGGGGAAAAAAAAAAACTGGGTGAAGACAGTGACTGTGTGACGTTCTGAAACAGATGAAAATCAGTTGATATCTTCATTGAGCTCAATCATCTGTTCATCGGTGAATGTTTTTCCTTCTTTCTTACTTTCTTTATGTAAATGCACTCAGGTGGTTCCGCCTTCACGTCACCACTGCTGAGATACGTGTGGTAAAGAGACCGAAACAACAAAGAAAAATGAGTCTGAGGTGTATTTCGAGCAAAGTCATAAGACGAAAATATCGGGTAACATTCGCTCCACTGCTTAACACGAGAAGCAGTATGTCTCATGATAAGCATGTGTGAGAATGAGTGCGTCAGATAGTGTTGATGGGATTTGTGTTTTCGGCCGAACAGCTGAATATTCGGCTGTATTTGGTCATATTTTGACCTGTTATGTGCATGTGTGTGTTGCACTGTGGCCTTGCTGCTGTGTACTTTCATCGGCGGTAGGTAGTGTGAGCATGTGTTTAGGTCTTGTTATCTTATCCTGCATACAATACGTGTGTGTGTGTGTGTGTGTGTGTGTGTGTGTGTGTGTGTGTGTGTGTGTGTGTGTGTGTAAGCTCATATCTAAGTCATATATATTATGTACAGTATAATGTTGCGGTTCGTCTGTGGAATCTTACATACAGTGAGAGTACAGGGTGCAAACTGTGTCCCAAGATAAGAGCGGTGTCTGTTGGACGTGTGTGGTTCGCTGTTTATGTGCATGGCTCAGTTCCAGATCTTGAGGAAGCTGTCCCAGGACCCGGTGCACACCGCCATGCCGTCATCCGTCACGCCCAGACAGCTCACGCGATTGTCATGGCCTGCCAGGACTCCTGCAGGAGGGCCGAAAAAAAACCCCAAAAGTCAACTTGTCATTGTGCAATGCACTTCTTCAAAAATCAAACAGTGAGCATACTGTTAACTTAAGATCGATGCTACGGTTTGTATCCCCCTGTTTCTTAAGTGTGCAGACAAAGATTTTGTTTTTCAAAAGGAATCTTTAAAATCTAAATGTGACCTCATTTTTATCTATTTATTTTTGATGCAATCAGCGGCAAAACAGACTCACGATGTTCTTTCTACAATGGAAACGAATCATTGTTTGGAAAGTTTGTCCCAACACTTGTACTAAAATTCCTGCTACTGTAATGACTGTGCTTAAGGCAGACTGTGCTGCTCTTCCATCACTGAACTTACTGTCAATTCTTTTTATGCTTTCATATCTTTTTTTTTTGTGGTAGGATGAACTTCTGACTCACCAGCATGTGTGCGCCATACGGATGATCTGATATCAGATCGTGTGCAGTATACACTCTAGATCTGCTTCCTGCAATATATATCGCTACTTTCTGAAGTAAATAATTATACTTCCTGTTGTACAGTACTGTCCTAATAATGCCTTGACCTTGTAGTAATACAGATAAAAGGGCCTCTGAAGGACATGGGGTGGCTGTAGCTCAGGTGGCAGAGCAGGTCAGCCACTAATCAGAAGGTCGGTGGTTCGATCCCAGGCTGCATCCTGGCTGCATGTCAAATATCCTTGGGCAAGATACTAACCCCATGTTTGCCTACTGGTGGTGGTCAGAGGACCTGGTGGCGCCTATGTCCGGCAGCCTCGCCTCTGTCAGTGCGCCCCAGGGCAGCTGTGGCTACAATGTAGCTTGCTATCGCCAGTGTGTGAATGTGTGTGTGAATGGGTGAATGACTGAATGTAGTGTAAAGCGCTTTGGGGTCCTATGGACTAGAAAAGCGCTATACAAATGCAGGCCATTTACCATTTACCATTTGTTTCTATTAATTTTCAAAGCTGAACTTAAGTTATAAGTTTAGCCATTTCTGAATCTGTGAAAAAGGCATAATTTTCACTTATTTAAACGATTTAAGGTTATTCTCTGCTTTTGATCTTCTTAAATGTGTTTTGATTAGCAGTACACAGTAGTACACATGACACATCTTGTATAAAATGCTTTAGTTGCTGACCTGGCAACAGAGAAAAATGAGAAGTAAAATAGTGATTGTTTCCACAGACGCATGCAAAAATAAAAAGTCGTGACCAGAGTTATTACAGTTTAGCATTTTAGAATTCGTTTTTATTGTTATTTCATTTTGAGTTTTTGTTTTTTTATTCAGTTTAGTTTGTTAGTTTCATGGGGGGATTTTTGTGTTTGGTTTTATTGTTTGAAAATGTTTCGTTTTAGTTTAGTTCTTTTTGTTTTAGGGTCCTAAACAGTGTTAAATTTTAGACTTTTAATTACTCTTGTAGGGAGGACATATGTCAGAGGTAAAACCAGTAATGTTTTTTACATGTAGTTTTAGTTTTAGTTGAATTTTAGTTAGCTATAATTTAGCTATAATAACCTTGATCTTGATACATGGCAAGCAGCTTAATTTCCTCAAAAACAAACAAACAAACCCCAAAACACAAATAAAGAATTACATTTTTTGCAACGACAACTCCGTTTAGAAGCAGTTTTAGTCGCACTATTTTTTTTATTCAGATTGTGTTTTCTATGTTTTTGATTGAACTCTTACAGCTGAAGCTCAGATAGGAGTTTGGTGGAAAGAGGCTCTAACCAGAAAAAATAAAAATTACAACCAATTTGTTATTTCTGTACTTTAAATCATTGTTATCAGCAGTACTTGTATACCAAGCTCCCCTCTCATTTAAACTGAACATTGTATAAACCTATTTGTTGTTTCAGGCATCAGAAAACTGCACACCTACATACAATCATCCCTCTGCAGTGCAAAAATGAATCACTAAACTAAGCTTTTATTTTAGCACTGAAAAATCAAAAGAAGGAATACTACAAAAACACGTGTGGTGTAATTGATAGATAATCACTTCATCTTGAACCTTCCCTTTTCTCTGTTCTCTCGCTTGCTCCACCCACCTGCTCTGTCTCCTTTCATGGCATCCCATATGTTGCAGTTGAAGTCGTCATAACCAGCCAGCAGCAAGCGCCCGGAGCGGGAGAAAGCCACAGAGGTGATGCCACAGATGATGTTGTCATGGCAGTAGAGGCCTAGCTCCTGGTCTGCGCGGAGGTCAAACAGCCTGCAGGTGGCATCGTCAGAGCCTGTGGCAAAGGCGCTGCCATTGGGAAAGAACTGGGGAGGAGAAAGTGAGGGTGACTCTTATTTATTATTTATTTATATTTTTAATTATAAATAAATATAGTTACAGCATAAGCTGCTATAGAGAGTTCCTGCCTTTCTTAAATCCCTTAATAAGACAGAAAACTGAATGGGATCAGTGCTTTAACACCGAATCTGTCCACCTGCCACACTGTCAGATGGCCTGTGCCATCAACCCAGACTCCCAACCGGAGATCGTCTCCTGAGATGATCAGGATGTTCAGATATGGTGTTAATTGATAATCTTGTTAATCCTGCAGCGCGCTTCCCATTTAAATCCCTCCCAAAGCTGGTGGCTGGAGACAGTGTGTGACGTCACCAAGACAAATCCTGGAGCTGATGCTGCTGATGACGTGTTAGACAGTACTCAGGAGCGCCAGAGTGCCACTTAAGGCCACAGATTAGCTTATAACAGTGCCAGGAATTCAGAAACTCATGATGTGTCTGAGAATAAATGTCTAAAATGGTGTCTCAAGCATACCAACTCCATCCAGTTTCTTTAATCTATGATGTGGGTCAAGCTAAAAAAAAACCCTACGTTATGCTCCTGCTGACCTTGTGTGTGTTGTGGGGGTTTCTCATCCTCACACCTTAAACCCTGATTTTGAATGTAGTAAATTGGAATAAAAGTCCTGTTGTCTTTTAAAACTCTAAACTGCATTTTAAGATGCTGCTTTTGAGCGACCTTCCAATACTACATTTCCCACAATGCAACTCAAAAGCATCTTTCATTAGGTCTCCTCTGCCTGTCACATCAGTGATGCAGCTTCATAAAACTCCACGGCCAGAGCACTCTTCTGAAACAAGAGCTCTAAACTGCACTTGTAAAATATATAATCCGCGATTTTAAGAAGAATAAAAGCAGTTGGGCCTACAAGGGCACCCGGTCCCTGAGGACACTCACACAGACAGCGTTGATGTCCGATTCGTGGCCCGTGAAGGTCTGCCGGCACATGCTGTCCCTGATGTCCCACAGTTTGATTGAAGCGTCGCAGGCTCCCGACACGAAGGTGTGCTGGTCGGGCGAAAGGGACAGACTCATGACATCACCGGTGTGGCCCGAGAAAACTGTGGTCTGCTGACTCGTCTCGATATCCCACAGTGCACTGGGCAAAAAAAGCAACGACAACAACAACAACAAAAAAAGCACAGGGTTAGTGATTGGAAAGCAGGAAAACGATGCTTAGGCTGCACATGTGTGTGTTGATCTGTGTGACTCACCATGTGGTGTCTCCTGAGCTCGTGATGATTTGATTGTCATCAATGAAACGGCAACATGACAGGTAACCTGAGAGAACGGAACGCACAAACACGCGGATGATGTCAGTGACACTTGATGACGCATTTTACATTAAATTACTACTGTATAGGAGAAGAATGTAAAACGTAAATATGACTATAAATTTATTGTGAGTGTACATATAGAGCTACATGTTGTCTCTGCGCCACTAAAACTACTCATTCGTTTAGATATTTTATGATATATTTTGTTGACATATTTTACATGATTACTACTTTAAAGCCTTCTTTTTCAAGCGTCTTTTTGGGATCATTTTTTTAATTTCTTTGAAGCTGCAATGATAGATGCATTGACACATCAGCAAAGTTTGCAGATGACCAGGATTTTGGAGCCATTGGAGACCTTTGACCTTACTTATAGTATAGGTATTAATTATTATTTTTAAAATATTGGAGTACTGGAGTCCAAAGACATGCAGCTTGTGGGGATAGGTTAATTGGATAATCCAAATTGCCACTAGGTGTGAATGGTTGTCTGTCCCTATGTGTTAGCCCTGCGACAGACTGGCGACCTGTCCAGGGTGTACCCTGCCTTTCGCCCTATGACAGCTGGGATAGGCTCCAGCACCCCCCGCGACCCTGAAAAGGATAAGCGGAAGCGAATGCATGGATGGATGGATGGAGTATTGGCCTTCCCAAAACCTCGATCTAAACCTTTCTGGACTATGTTTTTTTTTTTTCTTTCAAATTAGTCCTTTATTTATCCAGGTAAAAATCTAATTGAGATAAAAAAAAAATGTAATTTTCAATAGAGACCTGTATCACATAAGTACAAGACATTCAAAACAAATACAATATCCTGCACAAACATTTGAAAAATACGCAATAACAGATCATTTAAGAGCGAAGGAAAAACCTCCAGTTTAAATGAACTTTACCAATTCTGCCAAGGAGAGTGCTAAAATATCCGGGCAGAATTATGCCAGAAGCTTGTTGGTGGCTACAAAAAGCGTCTGGCCAAGTTGTAACTTGCTAAAAGACATTTAACCAAATATTAGCAGGTGGTGTTGTGTATACTGGATTATAGAAACACCAAAATAAAATCAAAGTTTTGCACTCAATTCTTATTTTTAAGTCATTAAAAATGTCTGCTGTAAAAAAATAAATTAAAAAAAGATTCCAACCTGGTAAAAGAACAGTTCAATGAACTCATGAAAATCTCGAAACTTCATGTCCACGAGTGCAAGAAACCGCAAGTTTAAAGTTGTGTATGTAATGTAGTTCTAAGATGCCTTTTATTAGTGTGTGAGCAAGCTGGGTGTGCTCATGAAACGCACGTCAGAGTGTACTCTTTCCATGAGCAAACAAGTGGGCATGTGGCATGTTTGCATCCTGCATCTGTGGTCATAATAATCTATCCACGACTGCAATAAAAAGAAGCTTTTCCATAGGTTCAAGAGGAAAGATCTGTTTACATGTGGTGCCTGTATGTCTGCGTGTCTGTGCCAGTCCTGCTGTTGTCTTCTTTTTATTACTTCTGATTTCCCACACTGTCGAACTCTTCTCATCATTATTTCCATCATTATCAGGCTAATTCTTGTAACCTTCTTACCTGACTTCTTTAAGCCAATCAGACTCTGTTATCTATTCTTTAAATGTGACTTATTATGCTTTTCACTGTTCCTTTGTTATATACATATAATTACATAACATAAACATAGAATTATATCATTTCATATTAAAGACGAACAGAAAAAAAACAAACAAAAAAAAAAAAACCTCAATGCCCTGTTCCAGACACTTTTTTCTATTCTCGTCTTCTGTTAGATGTCAGTGAAGAGGGAAAAAGTTCTGGCTTTAAGCACAGCAGCCCCACCCACCTGCTGTTCAAACTGAAGAGGCAGCCAATCAGAAGACAGCTGGCTTTAAAGCAGGAAGAAGGCTGCTAAAATTCTTGGCTTCAGACAGTGGATGAGCTGAGAAGTGCCAGGATAAATGGGGCTTATTTTGAACTGTAAATTGTGCAAAGCTGCTCTAGAAGGAGTAAAAATGTGGAGGGTTTTTTTTAGAGATTGGTTGCTTTTTTTACTCATTTTCAGTCCAGTCCCTGTACCTGACCACTTTCAGAGGAATGTTTTTATTTGCCCTGTAACACTGGCCTATGAATCATTCAAAGAAGAAAAAGGCATCTAACTCAAGGGATGAACCAGTGTTGTGTCAACACATAACATTAATCCCTCTACTGTTCACTGAGGCCTTGTCTGAATGGTCTCAGTGGAAGGGTGGCTGCCAAGAAGAGGCATCCCAAACAGGTCTTTACACAAGAAGTGGACTGAAAAGCAGTGGCAACACATCTTATGAAGTGATGGATCCAAATTTGAAATCTTTTGGTTCAATACATTCCAAGGAGTTCAAGAGAGAGGTACATCAGTGAGTATCTACGACCATCTGTAAAGCATGGTGGAGGCTGTGATGGTTTGGGATGACATTTCAGCCAGTGGGAAAAGTACCACCAGATTTTGATCCACCATGCAATACCTTCTGACAAGCATCCAATTAGCAAATGCTTCCTTTTTCAGCATGACAGTGGCCCTAAACACATAGTCAATGCATTGACAATGGGTAGAACTGGGTAGAACAAACACATCTTTAGATCGCTGTCAGTCACGGATCGGCCTCCCCAGAGCCTGGACCTCAACATTATTGAAGCAGTGAAGGATCATTGTGACAGAAAATGGAACAAAAGGCAGAAACATTCAAAGAAGAGCATTGCAAAGTTCTTCAAGAAGCTACTATTCCTGACGACTTCTTGAAGAAAATACAATCAAACTGCCTAAGAGAGTTCAGAATATGCTAAAGAATAAAGGCAGTCATACCAAATTTGGACTTTCAAGCTCGTTACAATTGTGCAAACCTAGTTTTTGCTAACATACTGTATTTACATGTATGTTTGCACATTTCAATAAATCATCTACTTCACGTTTTTCTTGAAAATATAAAATCAAAAATAAAATACATACAGAAGTTATAGTGTCACAAATCAGAGTCACACAGACAGGAGTTAATATCTCAGCTCATTAAGACTGCAATTAATTAACCATGTAAATGAAGTCATTGTTTAGGGGTTTGGGAGTGGAGCTTTCCCACGGGGGCGTACGCTCATCTGAAACATCTCATCAGTTTTACTCATGAGAAGATTTTAACATAGTTAGCTTAGGGCGCCATGTTCTCTCACCTGTATGGCCAGGTAGTTCCCTGCTGACCCTGACATTGCCCTCGCGTGTCTTCAAGCAGTAGATGGAGCAAATGTTGTCGAGGCCTCCGCAGGCCACGTAGTTCCCCGAGGGAGCGTACGCACAGGTCATTACCCAGGAGGAGCGCAGGGGGATGGCATGTATCTAAGAAAAGAGAGGTAGTTTAAAGAGCATAAAATGGGCAGATATTAACACTGAAAACACACACGATGATGCCACTGTGACTCTTACAATCAGTCACAGTAACACTGAGAAAGAAGCCATTATGGAAAGTCAGCAGCACTTCTACAAGAGGAAGATGTTAGTCCACTTTCATTTCAAGTTCAGACAAGTCTTCCAGCTGGAGACGTGCCGTGTTTTTTGTCTTTTTGGTGATTTTACCTTGTTAGTTGTGTAGCTGTCCCAGACAATCAGTTTTCCATCTTGAGAGGCACTAACCAGAAGCCTGCAGACACAAAAGGGGAAAAAAAACAAAAAAAGTTTTGAATAATACAGGATCTCTTTAATTTTGGCATTTGAGTCCTGTTATCACACTGCGCTCCAAACCTGTTGAAACATGCTTTTCCTGTCAAAACACTGCAGCCTGAGATGATTCTGTGAGTTCAAGGTGAAGAATCAGTTGTTTTAATGTTTGCCTCAGCCAGAAATGTTCATGGTTAATGCCTGAAGTCAGCAAATGATTTCACAGAACTAAAATTAAAATGCTTGCAATGCTTGTCATGCTTGTGCTTTTGTATCGTGCCGCTTTGAGCTAAATGCTAACGCGAGCCTGCTAACAAGCCCACTATGACTGTTTGGCTTGTTCATTCAGCATTTACTAATTAGCGCTGGCAATTTGCATGTGTGAGTGGAAAATCAAGCATTACATCTTCACCAAACGTGCTACAGTTCATCTCGAGCAGGTATGTCCCATGTGTCATTACAATCCACTAAATAGCTGTCGAGGCATTTGTTGAATCATGAAGACAAAGAGTGGAGCATATTTTCACTGCATTACAGACAGGAATTATTTATTATAGGACTTATATCTTTTTCTCCTTTGGAAAACTGGGTAATGCAGTAGTCTAAAAGCTCCATCAAACAGCCAATGAACTGAAATTAATTCCCAGGATGGACACAGGTGGCCTAAAGCCTATTTACACCACTTGCAAATTTTCTGTGGGTCAGATGTGATCCATATGAGGTGGATCTGTGGCTCAACTGAGGTGAGGAGACTCACATTGAGTCAGCTCCATCAGTAAAGGCTAAATGCCCAGAAAAATGCAGAAGTGGGCCAAATTTAGGTCAAACATTTATTTGTATCCGCCTTTTTCTATTCTAGCTAATATAGATAGGAAGTGGCTACCTGTGGGGCGATCGTGGCTCAAGAATTAGGAGTTCGCCTTGTAATCGGAAGGTTGCCGGTTCGAGCCCCGGCTTGGACAGTCTCGGTCGTTGTGTCCTTGGGCAAGACACTTCACCTGTTGCCTACTGGTGGTGGTCAGAGGGCCCGGTGGCGCCAGTGTCCGGCAGCCTCGCCTCTGTCAGTGCGCCCCAGGGTGGCTGTGGCTGCAATGTAGCTTGCCATCACCAGTGTGTGAATGGGTGGATGACTGGATATGTAAAGCGCTTTGGGGTCCTTAGGGACTAGAAAAGCGCTATATAAATACAGGCCATTTACCTGAAGTGGCTTTGATGGCCAATTACACTCAACCATTTTAGGTGGAACTTTAATCTATAGTATACAAAGAAAAATTAAACCAAGAAGCAGTCAAAAGCATTAGAAATAGTATGGACTCACCTAGAGTCTGTACCCCAGTGCATGGCATAGATCTTGGCCAGATGGCCACGGAGGGTGCGTCTTGTCCGCATCTGGATCCGCCCCACAGGATCCAGACCAGCAGTTATCTAAGTTAGTAAAGTTAGCAAGTTAGCACTGTTTTGATCATTCACTGGGTGTGTGATAAAAGGTTTGGCAGAAAAGTTTTGCTAAAGAGTAACAGTACAGTGGCTATCAGACACCGAAGGCAAGACCGGGACAGAAATAACTAATATCACATGTCAAATATGACAATATGAATAATGCACCTGTAAAAATAAATTCAGAAATTATTGATGATTTATACTACTGCTGGTTCAACAAATGGCCGTCATCTATTATTTCTAAATTGTGCTACAAAAAGAAAAGGTCACTCCTCTGTGCAGGTGAAACCTGGAGACATGTTGAGAGTAGCAGGGATGGATTTTTTGTCCTATAGAGTAACATTTGATCAAAAACAATAAAAAAAATAGCTTTCCTGCTTTCTCCACTGTGCCCAATATCATGTTATTAAGTATATAGGTCCATATTGACGCCAGGTTAACCCATCCCCAGGTGACTGACATACATCTTACACATTCAGTTGCTCTCACCTGTGTCAGGGTTGAATCTCCACATGCTTTCCTGGCGTCCTAATGGTTAAGAAGTCACAGGGAAGGAAAAAAAAGAGGACACCGCTAGTAAATAACAAATTTTCCAGTATTTTATTCAATGGTAAAACTGTTCACAGCAGACACACATCACTCACTCGTATCTGGTTCCGAAGCTGCTCGGCCTCCTGACGAAGCTGTTCCAGCTCACTCATTTTGAAACTGTCCGAGCTGTCACCTGCTGGATGGGGCACGACTTTAAATATCACACTCTATTATCAAATAAATCTAAATGAAATGAATATCAGTGCATATTAAGTTTTTTTGGGATTATCATATTTTTATACTTCCTAACCTACTAATCCAGAGGTCTACTTTCATCAATAATTGAACGCTACTTGCATTTGGGGAAATAAAATAATCAAATAAAATCCCAATTTTAATCTCTGAGGTTTACTGAACCCACAGTGAGGGAAAAAAATACAACTTGTAATCTGTTTATGGCTGTACAACCACCCATCCTGGTTTAACTGAGGAGAATAATCTGCAATGACTAAGCTGCTATCAAAAAGCCAGCATTGCTACCAGGCACCAGATAGTGAGTGAATGCTCACTATCTGGTGCCTGGTAGCAATGCTCATACAAGTCCAACTTTGCACTAATGCAGGACGGAGCAATCCTTCATTTGAGCCGCTGACTGTGTTTAAACAAACACTTCACGCTGAAGAACAGGGGAGTCCCTAATTTCTTAAATTACACAGGTACACGAAAACTGTTCATCTCTATGTTGCGCTTTCCAGCGGCGTGCACTACAGTATTTCCTGTTCCTCATGGGAAAACAGTTGCACATTCAAATATTCTCCCAAACAGGTGGCCTATAGATTTACATATGTGAAGCTATTCAAATTCAAGATAAAAACCCCAGATAGCATGCATACAGTAGCCTACACTGTGCAAGGAAGAGCAATTAGCTACAGTAGACCACTGTTCCCTGGAGGGACCTGCGACCAGATGGATCACACAGCACTAATGGAAGCCAAAAGGGGTGCATCGTGGGTCTCAGTCTCCTGGCACAGCTGCTCATTTAGCCAATCAGGAGAATAGATGCTGCAGGAGAGGAGGATGAGGAGGAGGGAGGTAGAGAAGGGGGTGTGGGGAGGGGGATCATATATCAGGCCATGGGTCCTGCCAGATGCTCAGATGCATGTTTTTGCTGCTTCTGAGCATCAACTGGCGGACACGCAGATTTGTGCTGAAGTCAGTGGGTAAAGAGTAGCAGAGAGTGAGGACACGCATATCACACTGCCGCACTGATGATGCATGGCCTAGCAGCGACACGACCCTTGCTGCTAGGCCATGCTCTTTATAAAAGGTTAATATGGCAGGTCCTCGGTGTCCCCAGCACTTCTGGCACTCCACCAACCTCCGAGAGCATGTGGTAGAACAAAAACGCAAAGATGCCAGGAGTGCCTGGCCCCACCCCTTTGATTGCACATCTGATGTGGAGGTGCTCTAACATGGCATGGCTAAAATCTGCCTCCAACCACTGCATGCCGGGCATGAGTGGATGTTTGATGGCAGAGGATGTGAACGCATGGCCTAAGAGCCTCCCCAATGAAATACAGTCAGCACTGAGGAGAACGAGGGTACAGGCCAGTCTCAAAGGATGCACTCGAGAGAGATTTTTATTTCACTGTCTAGATTTAGAGATTTACATAATTCAAAAAAGGCCCTACCCTAGCTACATCACCTCACATATTGATCAGCACAGTCATAAAGGCCTTCATCACGTCTCATTTTAGACATCGAGCTCCTAAAATTGCGGATGTAGCTAATCGTATTTGGTCAAAATGATGCCATACGCACACCATCACCCAGCCACACACACAGGCTGACCTATCTGCTGTCACAGCGTTTGGATAATGGGTGGCTACCTGTTAATTCTCCCGATGATTTTCCTGCCCTTTTTCCTCCCCCTGCTGCAAAGAAAAATAAAAAAAGAAAGAAACTGAAAGCAACGTCCCCCCCTCAAAAAAAAAAGAAGGAAAAAAGACAAATCCCGCGGAGGATTTAACTACAAGTCTTTTTCAGTCATTAAAAATCAAGTTCACAGGAGATCCACTTTAAAAGTTCCGTGTGTCACGATCAGCCTGTTTCCAAACCCTTCAGTAAACAGGCAACCGGAGGAGGGCTGCACACATTTCCATTTCTCTGCTTTAGCGGAGCTCCTGAGGAAAAAACACACACACAAGATGATATCTGCTGCTGCCGAGCTGCTGTTTCCTCTACGGATCGTTTCCACTTTTCACACACGGCAACCTAACAAAAACATCTTCGTCCAATACGGCGTAAACAGACGGAATTGGCCCCAGCTCTTTCCCCGGCCCGCATCAGGGATCGTCCATTAAACACTATTCTCAGTCCGTTTTACTCCGAGTCTTCGTGACGTTATCCTCGTTTCCTTCCTCTCTTTGGTTTCCTCCTCCCTCTGCCGATATTTCATCAGGATAGACGCCTCCAAGTCGGCAGTGAATTACAGAGTAAAATCCGGAAAGTGCAACAAATATAAATTATCAATAAATTGATTAATTTAAATTTTAAAAAGGACGAAGAAGCGTTTAGAATTCCAGCCTTCACGCAAGATTTTGTGTTTTCCTCTTGCAGACAGTAACCAGAGGCGGCCCTTACCGCTTGGGCAGTATCCACACGGTTCCTGTTTTTTTTTTTTCTTTTTTCTTTTCTTTGCTGAATATAATCATTTAGTAACAGGGTGCCGGATCACGCGGTGAGCGCTTGCAGGATCCTCAAATCCGGGCATGAAGAAGTCAACCACACCCATCTTTTAAATACACGTAAATCCAATGCCCCCCGCCTCCTCCTTCCTGTGCAGACCACTACTCGGGGGATCCTGTGCTCACATGGACAGTTATTGTCTCACCAGACACAGGTCGATTACATTTATAAAAATCTACAGCATATGATTGATGGATTTTCAGGCGTTTTACAGAAAATATGAATTATATGTCTAATTTCACGTGACATTGAGACGATTTCAGTGAGATGAAGATGTTGCAATGCATGTTTGAAAAAAAGAAAGAAGATTTAGCAGGTTTAAACAATCACTGAATCACGTGGGAGCTTGACTAGTACTCGGATCTATCCCATAAATCTATGAGTGCACCAAACTGAGGATGTGTCCGTAAAGCCCCTCTCCTCTGATAAACATGTCCTGTTTATCGTGCTGTTTCCTGACGAGCATTTCTGCCTCAGCTGGGTGTTTGACCTTCACCGTGCAGGATGATGTGTGTGCAGAGTTTTCCCACCTTTGTCCCCTGATGAATGCACAAACATGAATCTATGATATTACAACTTAGTGGGATCAAGAATGACTGTAATCAGTCAACCCTCACAAGGGAACTTTTTGTGGAGAAAACTCTTTGAGAGTATTTTTATTTTTTTATTTTTTTGCAGAGAAATGATAAAATGAATGAAATGCAGGTTGCAGAGAAGTAACAAAAAGCTTTTAGCGCTTAAGTGTGGATTTTCTTAGTTAAAGTAATCGCATTACTTCGAATTTACTTCTGGAATATTTAAGATCTTAAGCAAATGTTGAAAATATTAAACTTAAAATAACACAATACTAATATTAATGCAATATTATGTCATGAAGGGCCAAACCATTATAAACAAGAATACATATGGTTCTGTATAAAAATCTTCAGACATCCACACTTTCATTATATTTAGCTATGGGAAAATGGTGCAGAGATTTATTGAAGCATGTTAAAACACACATGGAAATACAATATATCAGGCAGAAACAGAGTTTAACAATTCTAACGAGCTTAAAAGTCAATATTCGATAGGACCACCTTTATTCTTCACAGCCTGAACTGTGCTAGGCAGCTTGTAATTTCTCTAAATAGTCTTCAGGAAGAGTTACGGTCTGGACTCTGGGGAGGCCAGTCCATGACTTATATGTGGCAGTGTGTGTTTTTCTTTCTAGGTGTGCATTTACTGCATTGGTGTGTGTTTGGGATCATTGTGATGCTGAAAAATAAAGTAGGTAAGCAAGTAAAGTTTATTTATATATCACCAAAACCAAAGTACTTTACAAGAAAAAAGTAACATAAAAATAAATAAATGGGTTCCTTAAAATTCATGGTCAAGATGTTCACATTATTTTTCCCATCATACTCATCCAGTTAGCTGCCCCTCTCTGAGCCTGGTTCTGCTGGAGTTTTTGCTTCCCACTGTCACAAAGTGCTTCTTCACAGGGGACTGTGTCATTATTGGGGTTTCTCTCTAATACTGTAGGGTCATTACCTTAAATATAAAGTCCCCTGAGGCAACTGTTGGTTTGAATTTGTGCCATATAAATAAAAATGAATTGAAATTAAACTGAATTATTAGATAAAACAACACAACAGCAACCTGTCCTCCAGCAACAGTTCCATTTCAGCTGTTTCCAAAGCTGTATTTCATCCGCTCTGATTTAAAGACAACCACAGCTGATGCATTTCTGTTTATGTATGGACACAAAATTTATCACATATGCAGCTGCAAGACCATTTAAGACTTTAAATACAAACAGCACTACTTTTTAATTCTTTAATACACAGTGAGCCAGTGCAAGACTGTCAACCCTGCAGTAATATGGGGTAGTTTATAGATGAGCAAGAGACTAACTCTAATATAGAGTGCATTAAAGCTGAAAATCATGCTCATACCTTCCAGAATTGACAATTTTAAAAGAGGTTTGAGTATTTATTTAGATTGTTCTGATAGGGCAACGCGTTAGCATTGTTCTCTCCAGGTCAGTGGGGTTAGGTTAAGTGGTGACTGCTTCTAAATTGCCCATAGGTGTAAATGTGAGTGTGAATGGTTTTTACCCTGCGCTTTAATAAAAGTAGTTACTTTGTAAATCAGAGTTCATATTCCCATCAAATTCAACAAGATTCCCAACACCGCTGGCTGAAATGCAGCCCCGAACCATGAGAGAGCCTCCACCATGTTTTAGAGATGGCTGTGCATGCTTACTGTTGCACTTCTCTCCTGTCCTTGTCGTACATACAGATGATAACCTGAAGCCAAAAGTTTCAGATTAGGATTCATCACCCCATGAAAACTGTTGCCACTGATTTTTCAGTCCAGCTCTTGAATAATTTAGCATACCTGAGCTTTTCTCTGTGTTTTCCTTCCTTAAGAATGGCTTCTTGACAGCCACTGTCACTCACCCTTCTGATGATCTTTTAGATACTTTTCACCTGGTGAGGCTGTCTTAGGTCTGTCTTTTGTCTTCTACCTGTTCAATTTTCTCAGATTTTAGTGAGAACACATTGTACCCCATGCCAAGATATACAAAGCTTTTGACTAATAGTTTTTTGAGAATCACATTGGTTGGTGCAAATACTATTTTATGCCTATCAAACTCCATTATCTTTGGCATAAAAAAATAGATTCAGCTGAAGAAGCTTGAATAAACTGTGTGCTTTTGCACAAGGCTGATAGTAACAAAGTCCCAAAAGATATTCAAAATAGGTTCTTTGCTAAGTGTTCTGTTTTGAGTAAACACAACACTGGCTCATCTCTTGAGCTTGAATGATTCAAAGGTCAATGTTAAGTGGCTTAATAAACAACTGAAAATAAGGGGAAAAGCAGCCAGTGTCCAAAAAGAAAAAAAATCTTTAAAAGGCCTTCAAAAAACCTGGAGAACCTATCAATACCTTTAAAAAAAATAAATAAATTACAAGACTTGGAAGCAAAAACGAAAGAAATGAGGGACAGCTCGAGACTTTTGCACAGCACTTCGTGCACTAGAGCCTTCTGCAAACATCTGATCAGATGTTGATACTGCAGTAGTGCTTCCGAGGGCACATGCTGCATGACATTTCAGTCTGCAGGCTATGCACCCACCGACATTATGCAACTCCCGCACAAACGTTCTCGATTACATCGAGAAGTGGTTTGATTTCCTGGAGTTGAATGGATGGAGATGAACAGATTGATTTTCTTTGGGTTTTATTTTTGTTTTTAATCAAGAAAAACGCCATTATTTGACAGGTTTAGTCGGTGCCCATGTTTGACCAGTAAGTCCTCTTTGATATTTGGTGACCCCTGGAGGGAAGAAATGGCATTGCACTCCAGGATACAGATCGACCTATACTGTGTGCTAAATGAGCCGGTGTTCATACAGTACTCAGTACAGGCTGCTCAGAACAGACTGCGATCCAGAGTCATCACCTGCACTCTTCTACACTTATTTAAAGTGACTTATAAAGCCCTGGCGAGGCCACCAGTTGGGGGCGTGGTTTTCTCTGACAAGCAGTACCTTTCCTCATATTTGTAATGTTTTGCCCTCCCCTGTAGGCAGTCACATGAGCAGTGTCAGCTCTCCCGTGACACTTTTTAACAAATAACAGAGGGAACGAGGCGTGCCGCGGTAGTTGTATTATTATTGGGCAGCACATCTTTCGCAGCATCCAACTCTAGGGGAAGCTAATCTCGGTCAGCCAGCCCATTGCTTCCACATTTGTGAGTCTACTGCGCATCTGACGCGAGAGACTTCTCCACACAACTGACACAGGCTCAACCAAACACCCAGCTTCCAAACCAACAAAAGGAGTTCACAAGCAGGAAGTGGTTGAAAGTGTGCCGAGAGGTAAGGTTGACTCTGCTCGGTGTTTTAGCTGGGGGCGGGGGGAAGGCACATCACATCACGGGGCGCGTTTCGTGGCAAACATGTTTGATTTTGCCGATTGAATGACAGTTCAGGAGCATTTAGATCAGCTGTGTTGTTTACATTATGGCGGGATCAGCCGGCCCGAACTTCCTGACCGTCGGGCTTGGGGAGAAATTTACCCAAAATGCACCAGCACACGCATAGTTAAGCTTTTGCCCCGATTTACCCTTCTCTGGAGATGTAAAGTTTTTATGCTCCAGTTGCTCCACCCTCATCCAACGTACATGTGACGGAAGCGGTGATTTATTTTACCTACCTACATGTTTATAAAAATAGGGTCCGGGGACCCAGGAGGGCCTATAATTCCCGATAGACTGAATCGTGGTTTTCGTCATCATCATCATTTATCATCGTAAACATCAGCACAGTGCGTCACTGACAGCATCTTGCAGAGCATGCGCCATAATGCCCGTTTCAGCATCAACTAGAATACAGGAACTCACAAACTGATGCATGTGGCTATCTCTGAATGCTTAACTTCCCTTTTATAACCACCAAGAAGTCGTTTGTCATGATGAGGGTAAGCCTATGTAATTTACGAAAGACTTGCAACTAACACAAAACAAATAACAGCTGAGAAGCTCTGTGAATTCAAGTGCCTTTCTGACGCTTTCTTTAGTTTATGTCTCAAATGAGACAAAGGAAAACCTCATGTGAGCAGGTGACACCAATAAGTGTTTGCCCTTTTTTGTTGTTATCCTTGAGAAATAGATCTAAATTAACTGTCTATTTAACAGATAGTATCATTGACATAAATCAGTTGCTAGCTAGAACCCTCTATAATAATTTGGAGAAAATGTACCTGGCGTGTTCAGTCAAGCTCTGTTGTGTATGACTTAGGTGGCAGTCTGGGTTTCCTATCATGTGATTTCTGTAGCTGAGCTAATAGCTTTCAGAAAGCTGCTCTGCTGGTTCAGTGATGAAAAATATCTCCTTGAGGAATAATTACAAAGCGAATGCTGAGAGGAACAAAACACGCAAGGCCACCTGGTTGCTGCTCAGCTGAGGTGGCTGCTGTTTTTTTTTCTCTCTCCTGTATGTCAAAACAGACAAGCAGCTGTGAATCAGGTGACTACAAATACCGACCTGAAGTGTGAGCAGGAACTTCATAATGAAGTCTGCTATAAACTTGGCCTGCAGATTCTTTCTGCAGCATGTGAGCGTTTGATCGTGATGATAAAGAAAAAACAAAAGTACTTACTTTTAAACCAGCTAATTCTCAGCTGGTGAAGAGTAACTACTTGATCAGGGCTTGTAAGTATTTATAAGACGTTCTAGGGCATTTGCTGTTGTTTCACATGATGATCACTTGTTTTTAGGAGGCACTGAAAGGGGCGAGGAGGCAAATTCTCAGCGTGATTTCAAAACTGTGTGAAAATGGAGTTCCTATTGACCGTGCCACGCCCTTTAGCCTGCAGGCTTTCATATGTCCAAGTCAACAAAAGGAGAATGGGAGATAAGTGAGAGATAAATTGGGCTTAACAAATGACAGCAATCTGTGTTGTGCACAAAGCAGACAGACAAGGTAGAAGTGACTCAGGCCATCAACTCCAAGTTCAGATGCTGCCTGCCTGAAGCAGATTAAACTCCGTAGAGCTGCTTCAAAATGGTTTTAAAACGGTCTCTATTGGTTTCTTTTTTTCCACAGGAGTAGACTAAGCAGAACCTCTTCTCTGCAGCCATGTCAAACGAACACACGCCCCTGATCACCTCAGGGGTGTGCGGTCTGAATGTGACTGCAGCGGTATGTGGCACGGATGCGGACCCCACCCAAGAATCCAGCTCCGGGACGCCAAATCAGAATCCTCGAAAATTGAACACGTTTTTCGGTGTTATGGTGCCAACTGTCCTCTCAATGTTCAGCATTGTGCTATTTCTGAGAACAGGTGAGAGGCGCATGTTTGAACAGATTTTAAAAAAGCCATGCTTGGCATGTTTTTAATGGCTCACGTCATTGTGCTGTAGTGACTCACGTGGTGTGATCTCCTTCTTTGCAGGGTTTGTGGTTGGTCATGCGGGCCTGTTGCAGGCTCTTTTGATGGTGGTTGTAGCCTACACCATCATATCTCTTACGATACTGTCCATCTGTGCTATTTCCACCAATGGTGCGATACAGGGCGGTGGAGCGTATTGTATCCTTACAGACCAAACTGTTTCAAACTCTTTTTTTTTAAAATCATCCTTTGCCACAGTTTCAGGTGAACCATAAGCCTTAACAAAAACACAATCAGACATGATAAGCCGGTCTCTGGGACCCGAGTTTGGAGGAAGTATTGGTTTAATGTTCTTTCTAGCAAAAATCTTTGCATGTGGAGGCTATGTTCTAGGTCTCGTAGAAGCCATACTTGATGTATTTGGTGCAGATCCCGGTAAGGTCCTACTCGTATTTTGTTTCACTATATATATATTTTTTCCATTAAATGATCTACTTCATTTACTTTATCCCATAAGTTTTCTGCCTGATTTTTTCTTTTTAGACTCCTCTGTGTCCACGGGCGTGCGGGTGCTTCCCCAGGGTTACTGGTACACAGTGTTGTATTCTGCAGTAATCCTTCTGCTGTGTCTGCTTGTGTGTCTGGTGGGCGCCCACATCTACTCCCGCACTGCCTTCGTCATCCTTCTGGTGGTCACTGTATCGCTGCTGTCTGTCTTCATCAGTTCTGTAGCAGTCAAACCTCAAGAATTCTTCATTACCCACCACGGACCTAGCAACCAGACCCTCCATTACAACGCCAGCTACACTGGTTTCAGCGCCACCACACTGAAGAACAACCTGGGCCGTAAGTATAGATGGGCCACAAGTGTTAATGCTTGTAAGGACAGGGAAGCATCTATTTAAGGTCTTGCTGAGGTTCCTCTTTTTTTCCCCCTTTCTCTCTAGCTGGTTACTCGTTGGACTACAGCACCAACTCTGTCATGTCTTTTGCCACCGTGTTTGCGGTCATGTTCACCAGCTGCACAGGAATCATGGCTGGAGCCAACATGTCAGGTGAAAATTTGTTGGGGGTGACAGTGCTACTAGCGATATTTTTAAATACTTTCCTTTTTCTTGAACGTTTACGTCTTTTTGATTATTTGAACGACATTTCAGAGGCAGATATTGCAGTTTCTACCAAAATCTAGTGGTAGATTTAAAAGCAGGACTTTCACTTCCTGTTATCGTTTCTTATATTATCTTGCGTTACCACAATACCCAAAAGATCTCTGTGACTGTTTTCTCAAGGTCTCCTCATGGTGCATTATGCACTGCGCAGAGGTCTTGAGTCATCCCTCATTTCTTTATATTTTGTGAGGAAAGAATTTAAATGCATGGAGTAATTTATTGAAAAGTGCAAAGATACATGAAAACATGAGAGGAAAAGACAAAAACAGAGTCTAACAAGCTTGAAAGTCAATATTTGGTGTGTTCAACTTTATTCTTTAATGCACCCTGTCATGTCTTTAAGTAGTCTTCACTAATAGTTCTCCAGGCCTCTTGAAAGACATTCAAAGCTCGTCTTTGGATGTTGGCTGCTTTTTGTTCCATTTTCTGTCACAATGCTTCGATGCTGATCGTGCTCCACTGTGTGGTTTTTCTGTCCAGGTAGGTTTTTTTCTGCATTGGTAGTATGTTTGCAAACTGATGACATTCATAATTTCATCAATTTTAGCAAGGTCTCTGACACCACTGACTGAAATGGAGTGCAGAACCTTGACAGAGTCTCCACTGTGTTTCACAGATGGCTGTAAATATCCTTGACCTCCTCTGTACATATTTCCTTTTCTCTTAAGAATTCCTTGATAGCCATCCTTTTACAGAGATTGTTTCTGATAAAGCTTCAGCGAACAGTTTATGGATCAACTGGTGGACGAGATTTATTTCTCAGTTCTCTGTCAGGCCTTAGCTGGACCTTTTCTCATTTCTTAAGGGCATGACTTTCAGATAATATTGTGGATATTTTTTAAGACCTGGAAACAAGTGGACAAGTAGACGTTTGTTCTCCACTTGTCCAGGTTCCAAATAGTTTTTAAGGACACGCTGCACACTAAGCTGACATGTGTCAAGTTTTCAGCTGATAGCTCTTTGGGAATCATGTAAATATTTAAAAAATACTTTTTTGTATCTATCAAACTTTGTTATCTTTTCTTAAGAAATGGCAACAAATGATGTCTGTGAAGGTTCTCAGTCATCCAGGTCATCGTAGTCTAAGGAGCTTGGAAGGAAAAGCGTCTGGACTTCTTTAAGTTGCTTGAAGACGTTTCACCTCTCATCCGAGAAGCTTCTTCAGTTCTAAGGTCAAATGGTGGGGAGTCCCAGATTTAAACCCAGTGGCAGTATTATCCCCCCAAAGAGGGACAAAAGGACCCCCTGATGATCCTCTACCTAATCACATGAGCCGAGGTGTGAAACTGGGTGTGGGTCCCAATCAGCCAGGGTTTCGGGTGAGCTCATTGTGAAACCTGGGCCCACCCTATCATGTGATTTCCTGAGGTCAGATGGCCCAGGGTGTGAGTGGGCGTTAAGGCGTCTGGGAAGGGATCTCAAAACTGGATTATAGATGGCAGACAGTTCGTGTCGCAAACCACTGGGACTCTCCACCATTTGACCCTTAGAACTGAAGACGCTTCTCGGATGAGAGGTGAAACGTCTTCTAGCAACTTAAAGAAGTCCAGACGCTTTTCTTTCCAAGCTCCTTAGACGGCAACAAATGATGTGTTTTTGCAACACGTTGCTGGTAACAAAGTGCCTAAAGGTACAATTTAAAATTGGTTCTGCGCTAAGTTGTCTGTTTTGTGTAAACGCAACACTGGTTCATCCCTTGAGTTAGGTGTCTTTTGGGTGTCAGTGTGAAGTGGCTTATGAAAGACATTCTTCTGGAGATGGTCAGGTGCAATTACTGGAGTGTAAATGAGTGAAGAAGCGGCCAATTCAAAAGCTCTTTTGAAAGCCTGGAGAACTATTCCTTGAAACATAATAGTCTGGCTCCTTATCAGAGAAGTATAAAGAATCGGTGGTGGCTCAAGACCTTTGCACAATACTGTATGAACATGCAAAAATTGGTCTCACGTACATAAACATGCACTTCATGACAGCAGCTCTTACTCCACTCATCTCTGCAGGGGAGCTGAAGAATCCGAGTGTTGCAATCCCTAAAGGCACCATCATAGCCGTCAGTTACACTTTCATCGTCTACGTCCTGCTCTTCCTCATGATCAGCGCTACCTGTGACAGGTCGGAAATGGCTTATCAAATATAAATGACATAAAAATAGGACGTTTGAGTTATGATAACAAACATATTTCTTTAGGACCCTGTTGATTCAAGATTATGGCTTTTTGCAACGGATCAACTTATGGCCACCGTTTGTCACTATTGGGATATACTGCGCCTCACTGTCAGCAGCGATGTGTGCCATGATAGGAGCGTCCCGTATCCTGCATGCTCTTGCTCTGGATCACCTCTTTGGTAAGGCTCATCCTTTTTTTTAAAATATTTTTTTATACTTCTTATGGGATTAATTATGAAACTTTAATGGTTTTCCTCAAAGGCTTGCCATTAGCCCCAGCTGCCATCACATCAGCTTCAGGAAATCCTTGGGTGGCGGTGCTGTTCACCTGGGGCCTGACACAGGTGAGTTCCTGCAGCCCGCAGGTCCCTGTTTTTGAAATTGGAACTGGTTGACTAACCTGTAGTTTGTGGCTTGTTGCAGTGCGTGGTGTTTGCAGGGGAGCTCAATGTGATAGCAGGTTTGGTGACTGTTTTCTACTTACTTGCCTACGCTGCAGTTGACTTGGCCTGTTTGGCGCTTGAGTGGGCATCAGCTCCAAATTTCAGGTAATGAGCACAGACTGTATATTAAAAGATGGCTGTAGCCTCTGGGTTAAAAAAAATGGAGCCAATGGACGAATGCTTTAAACTAGGATTTTTTTTTTTTTAAAGGTTAACTCGTATGGACCCAAAACCTTACTACTTGCATGATTAATCACCTCATTAAACACTTTTAAACACTTAAACTTTTGACTTAATGTGCAAGTTAGCATAGTGTTCATGTTATAAAATGTAGCCCTGTTTAGTGTAAAACAGCTGATAAAGCACTATATGTGTAAAAAGTTGCTACCACACTATCATGCTGTGCCCAGTGCTTTTTGATTCAGAGCCACACCTTGCTTGTGATGTCTAGTTTCAAAATATGCACATGTTAATGACTAAAATGCTTAACTCATGCTTAAGGTTTTAAATTCTGCAAAATGTCTTAAGTAGAGTCGTAATAAATACTGATCAACCAGTAGTGAAAGAACAATAAAAACTTGTGTGGTGTCTGCTGACCTCTGTCAGTGGCAACTCATTGTTGACATTGTGGAACCTACAATGTCGTTACATTAACAGACAACAGCAAGCTTCATCATATTAGCATGAATTCAGCAGGAGGATAAGTTGCAGTGAAGCTGCAGCAATAATGTGTCACTGCATTAGCTGATTTTGGTTATAATCTGAATGGTTTCCAGCAAAAGTGAAAAACATTTTAGGTTTGCAAATGTGAGAACTTGTTGCTTTTCTGTATTATCGTGAGGTTATTGTTTAATTGTTAGGAGTCTGTGTTGACAAGAAAGATGTGATGGTAATTTTTCAAAAAACGTCTGACATTTTCAGAGAACAAATGGTTAATAGATTTGATTGTGACCGCAAAGCAGTTGAAAGCACTTAGTAACAGGACTGTAAATATCACAGCCCGAGAGCATTTTAGTCCTTCTGTGCCTACATTTAACATTGTGCTATGGTACCATGAAAGTGTAATCAATTAATCAATT
The DNA here is from genome assembly GCF_963969265.1 of Rhamphochromis sp. 'chilingali'. Lineage (NCBI taxonomy): Eukaryota > Metazoa > Chordata > Actinopteri > Cichliformes > Cichlidae > Rhamphochromis > Rhamphochromis sp. 'chilingali'. The sequence goes on from NC_137946.1 coordinate 12,650,227, forward strand.
CTGGAAGGACATAAGAAAACACTTGTTCTGTGACACTACAAAAGCTAAACATATATTGCCATAAAAGTGATATCCATCCGCTCGTGCTGTTCATGTCTTGTCTGTGTGTGTGTTTAACAGACCAACCTTCCAGCTCTTTTCCTGGCACACCTGCCTGCTGGGGATTGTGAGCTGTTTGGCCATGATGTTCGTCATCAATCCCGTGTACTCCTCGGGCAGCATCGTGCTCCTCCTACTGCTGCTGCTTTTCCTCCACTACAGATCGCCCACTAGCAGCTGGGGCTACATCAGCCAGGCTCTCATTTTCCACCAGGTTATCTGGACACAGTCACTCGCACTCATACACACAAAGTCCAGCATGCACTACAGTTTCTCAATAGTTTCGCTTCTCTTTATCCGCTCTGGTTTTTAGGTGCGCAAGTATCTGCTGATGCTGGATGTGAGGAAAGACCACGTGAAGTTCTGGAGGCCGCAGGTGTTGTTGATGGTGGCCAACCCCCGCTCTTCCAGCCAGCTCATCCTGTTTGTAAATCAGCTGAAGAAGGGAGGACTGTATGTGCTGGGTCATGTGCAGCTGGGAGATCTGGGTAATGCTCATTAGGTGGCGTGTTATGGCCGTCTGCAGCTAACAGTATTAAATTACTCTTATCGTCGTGGTTTTGCTTATGACTTAACTGAAGTTGCTGCTGCTGTTGTTTGAAGGCCTCAGATACTCACATTCAGTATCAGTTTTGCACTGTTTGGGTTCTGTGACTAATTCGTACCAAAGCATTTTGTTACCTGTAGTGCTGAAACATTGTGTATTTATAGCTAAAACCTACCTTTTGATGTCCTGTGCCTGGAAAGCCTGACGCTATGAATCAACTTGCAGTCATCTGTAAGTTGTAGGATTCATATGAGCTCTGACAGGCCTGATCACACATACCATCATGAAAAGTTTCCTTGTGGGGACTTAATGTGCAGGAGCTTTTGCACTTGACTTTTTTCCTGTGGCACAGTAGCTTCAAACTGAGGGTTCAGATAGATAATTAGCTCCTTATTGATTTGGCCTTGCGGAACTACATTTCTTTTTATTCAATCCTTAATCCATACTGCCACAATCCACTATCCTGCTGGGGCCTTTCTGCGTGGAGTCTACATGTTCTGATGTTTGTGTGGGTTAGGTTAGCTAAAATGATTATTCTAAATTGCCCATAGGTGCAAATGTGAGTGTGAATGGTTGTCTGTCTCTATGTGCTAGCCCTGCGATAGCCTGGGGACCTGACCAGGGTTCGACTCATTCTGTGGCATCTTGGAGAGGCTCCAGCTGAGTTGCTCCAGATGTTTATTTGAGTGTGGATGTGTGTGAATATCAGATAGAAAGCACTTAGACATAGAAAAACATGCTTTTATGAATGGGTGAATGAAACATGTTGCATAAAGCACTTTAAGTGCTTGAGCAGGACAGTGCTGTATAAGAACCAGTCCATTTACCACTCACCATTTCCTTGATGAAATTGCATCTATTAAATGAAGCTCTCAGCTTAGTTTTGGTGAATGTATTTTTCTGTCTACTCTGTGTTTTAGACACCTTGCCTTCAGATCCAGTCCAGCAGCAGTACAACTTTTGGATGAGCCTAGTTGATAAACTTGGGGTGAAGGCCTTTGTTGACCTGACACTCTCTCCTACTGTCAGACAGGGAACTCAGCATCTGCTTCGCATCACAGGCCTAGGTAAGCTCATTTTTGTCTCCTCGCTTTTCTGGTGATTGCATTCAGTCCAGAGTGTGACGTTACTTTATGTGCTGACTCCTACATTCCTCTAAAAGGTGGCATGAAGCCCAACATGCTGATTTTGGGGTTCTATGACAGCTGCACTCCTGAGGACTTCCTCCTGCAGGACTCTGCCTTCTGCGACACAGCAGTGGAACGAGGCGGCGAGGATGAATTTAATTTTGGGGTTGACCTGCCTTCACTGCAGGCTCATTTCCCCCCCGTCCGGGATGCAGAAAGCCCGCGGTGGCTCGCACCAGAGGAATACGTTGGGATAATTTCTGACGCCATTAAAATGAACAAGAGCGTGTGCCTGGGTCGGTATTTCTTCCAGTTAGAGGGAGAAGATAAAGACAGCAAGGTTGACGGCTCGGAGCGGATTATAGACGTGTGGCCGCTCAACCTGCTCCAGCCGGGCAGCCGTGACTACGAGGACGTGTGCAGCCTCTTTCTGCTGCAGATGGCCTGCGTACTCAACATGTCCAACAAATGGCGGCATGCAAAAATGAGAATTTTCCTCAACGTGGGAACCGCTTCCAGCGACCAGGGATGGATGGTCAACGAAGAGGCCTTTCGAGAGCTGCTGAGGAAGCTGAGGATCAGGGCGTCGATAAAGATCGTGCCATGGGACTCTGTGGTGCAGCACCACACTCCCACCGCAGAGCCAGCACAAGCTCCGTCCAAGAGCTTCTTGTCAGCAGTGAACCACATGTTGATGGAGCACAGCTCGCAAGCTACCGTTCGCTTCCTGTATTTACCTCAACCTCCTTCACAACGCAGCCAGTCACAGGTGTTTCTAGCTCAGCTGGAAGCAGTGACCAATGAATTGGGTCCAACGCTTCTAATTCACGGCGTCACCCCAGTCACGTACACTGACCTCTGAGCATGTGCGGTGATGACTTTTTGTCATCGCAGTACGATTTGTCATTGAAATAGTGTCTTATCTCATTGTTCACTTAAATGCGGGTAGCAACGATGGTCAAGTAGCACTTGAGGTCTTTCATTTAAATATGATATTTCCTTATTTTTATATACTTGAACTATTGAACTGGCTTCAACTGAACCAGGAACCGGGAGAATACTTTGCTTTTGTTGATACAACCTTCTTCTTGCATTATCTTCAGACCTGTCTAAACAAAATCAGGCCAAAGGCTCTTCGTAACAAACGCGCACGTTGTTTTAAGCTGCGCGGGTTGCCCAGGGCATTACATATAGAATATATCTGTCTATAATTTCAGTGCTGAAATGCTGAGCTTTGGATTAACAAAAACGAGTGCAGAATAAATTCCTCTAGTTCAGTTTCTAAATGGCATTGTGTTCTTTTTGTTTGTACTTTTTTTTGCTGCCTACTTTCGTTCCTTCGCTCTCATGTTTCTGCTGGTTGCTGGACCAAGAGATCCAAAGACGTCTTTTGTTTGGGACCCTGTTTCATTCAGATTTGTATTTATTTGTTTTTGTTGTTGTTTTTCATGTCCTCATGCCAATTTATGAATTTTTTCCCCAGTGATATAAAAGGAATTGTTACAGTTTTGACATTAGAATGATACATTTGTTGCTATTATTTGTGTTTATTTAAAAAAAAAAAAAAAAGTGGATTGGACTTGGTGCTAGCAGAGCAGACTCTAAAAGTACTTCAGAAAGGGTTATTCAGTTACGTTGGAGGTGATAAATAATGATAACAATAACAAATATATTTCATATAATCATATTTCAGTCTTTCATGGTGAGGATGACATTTCAGACCAGTAAAGACAAACAAGTTTTCATCACATTTTTACAAAATATTCAAGTAACCATATTTACAACATGAGATGTCACAACACACCGAGTTTGTTGTCACTGCTGAAAAAGCATCAGCGTGTTCTTGTTTGTGCTTGATGAGAACACTTTTGGACTCTTGCACTCTAATATTACTGAAATTACTGCCACAGGCACTGTCTGTTGTCATCCCTGGAGCTGTTACGTAAATTAATATTTTTGTTGTAACCACTTATGTGTTCAAACCACAGAATGTAATAAAAACAGATCAAATCTACATATCTGCCAGTTGTATTACGATTCTTTTTTTCTTTGCCTTCAGTGCAATTCTCACATCAGAAAAGTCATTCTCACTACTCTTACTGCAGAATAATTTACTCCGCCCACGTTAACTTTTCTCATTGTTTTTATACAGTGCTGTAGTTTTTCCACATACTTCACAGCTAAAGATAGAAGTTGTTGTGTTGATGCACTTTTCATCTTAATCTCATTAAAACACAGTTTGCACTCTTGATTGCTCACTTTCCTGATTACTGCATTAGTGTTTTTACTGTAATCCAGGGGTAGGCAACCTTTCTGATGACGAGTGCCATTTAAAATTTCCTCAGAAGTCAGTGTGCCATATGATTGCATTAGCAATAAATTTAATAACGCTCTATATTAACGGTTACACACTATATAGAACCACTTTATAGAATTATATTTGTTCACAGATGAAACCAAAAAAAAAAAGACACTTTTTATCCATAACAAGAACTCCATAACAGCAAATGAACTATACAACAGAAAATACAAATGTTATTTATGGTCTCCTCACAACAATGATAAGAAAAATAAACTGGGCCAATATGGCATGTTTGTTAATACAGAGACACACATGTTAATGTGATCTCTGGTCTCCCACTCAGAGACATAGGTCTCCGACTGTCCAGCATTCAGACGGCTACCTGAGGACACTCATGTGAGAAAATCTGCTTACACAGATATGTAGAACCAAATACTGTCAATAAGGCCTCTGCAATGTTCTGAAGACAGTTAAACTTGTCAGGTAGTGATGTCCAGCAGGTGAAAATGCAAGCTCCATGAACACACACAGCTGTGGATTCCAGCTGCTTCGATGTTATATATATGATTTCTATACATTTTACACCAGATGGAAACTTTGGTTGTAAGCTTCAGATAATTATTTATTAAAAGCTAGACATTTTAAATGAGAATAAGAAGGTATTTCTTTGTGTCCCCCTTTCCCTGTTAATGCCCTACCTGGCCCCGCTGGCAAAACTTTGCTAGACCCGCCCCTGCACAGTTACCAGCTGTCAGCTACATTAAAAAAAAGGATCCTGGTGTTATTTGTCTCTCAGAAACAGTTCATAACTTCCCTTCAACTCATTCATGTCACCTAAAAGGTAAACCTGTTTCTCCATCCCCTGCTCAGCTCTGATGATTCAGTAAGGACATCTCCTGGTTTCATCTGCATGTTTCCCTCTCACCAGATATACAAACCGATATCATGGCCAGCAGCTTTTACAGCTGTGGCTCCAGCAAACATCAGCTACTAGAAAGTAATACTAAATACATTCTAACAACAGCTGATCAAGCTTAAACGTGCTGCTGTTGTTTAACGCGACATCCGGCGGTTTCCTCTTTCTGGTGCAAAGTTGGTGATAAACAAACGATCAGCGGATCATTGATCGTTTCATGATTGAAGTAGCAACAGGGGAGAGAGGGGGAGAGAATGAGAGAAGAAGAGGCAACTGTGCAGCGTAATGACAGAATAACTCCAGCTTTGTGTCTTTTTTTATTCTAGCTGAAGTCCGGGACAAACTGTTCCTTTTCACCTCAATACGAAACGCATAATATTTTCTCTGAATACGGGACGATTCAGTCTTTTTACAGGACGGTTGGCAACTCTACTAACTAACCTTATGAATAAAATAAAGTTCACTATTAGTACCATCAAAGCACCCACCCAGCTGTATAGAAACTCCGTCATGCTAGCTAGTACGCAGTAAGAGTTATTGTAACTGACTGTAAAAAGTCAGCAAAACGAAAATAAACTCCACCTAAACTTGGTTTATATCTGACCCAGATGGACTGCAGGTCATAACTTCTTACCTGAAGTTCAGTTCACCTGTCACTCAGACCGGCGGCCGCCTGGGTCTCTCCTCCTGCCTCCCCTTTCTCTCATCCACCTGCTGGCCTCCACCACTTGCTAATGTTACTGAATCTGAGGAAGCACCACCACAGCCACCAGGCACGTGCAGAGGGGGGGGGGCGGAAGGGGCTTGAGCACCCGCCCCTTTCCTGATGGGTGCCCAAAGTGCCCTTTTGTTGAGGCAATTGTTTTTTTGTTTTTTTTTAATTATTTCTTTTTATATGTGTGTGTGCGTGCGGAGTCCTGTCTGTGCCCCTCAACAATAATATTTAACTATTAATCACAGTTTTGCTAAATAAAAGGATCTGGCTTGTATCAGTCACATGATCTCATTTAACCAATGATCGCAGAACGCGCTGGTTACGAGCCGGGAACGAGCTCACAAAGAGCACGCGCATTTTTTGCGGTCCGGAGCTGTAGGAGAAACACAAGTTAACTCAGAGACACAGACTGATGCGACAAAACCAGTAAGTAGGTGTACAGCGTACACTGTAGTGTATAGCACACAGGAGTATTAGCTTATTACGTACACGTTGGTAAGCTGTCTTGTGGCAACTGACGAACTGAAACAAACGAGCGTGCTGTGTGTGCAACAGCGCGACAAACATTACCTGTCCTAACTGCACAAGTAGTGCTGGTCATAGCTGCTAGCTCACTGGGTAAGGCTGTCATGGGTCTGTAGCTCTGTCACCGTTTTAGGGAACATATTTAGTTTTAAAGTAAGTTACAGAGCATTTCCTGCCTTTCTGGGGGGATTATATTTCACTAAAAAACGATCTAATATGCATGTCCACATAATAATGATTATAATTATAATATTTAAAAAACACACGCTGTATTTTAAAGAACGTACATTAAGAAACAGATTATATTAGATTTATATTTTAAATAAGACAAAATGCTGATTTTACAGCAGCAAAATTATTGTATCTCTACAGTTTAAAAATGTAATAAGCTTTCTCCCTGCACAGAGTGGATAGTGAAACAAATGGAATCATCATAAATACATTATTTCATATTTATTACTTTTTTCCCCTCATTGCTTTATTATTGTAGCTCTAGTAATAAATAATAAGGGAAGGATTCTGGATCAGCACCATGATGGAAACTTGTGCCCACAGTATATACAGTATTCTGAAGAAGGTCTAAAATGTCACTGTGTGTGCATGTGTGTGTTTTATGTATATGGATTTTTAAATTATTACTCATGATATAACATTGTCCAGACATGCCTGGTAAGGACATGAGGAGGAAACAGTAGGAGCTGTATGAGGCTACTAAAGGTAATGGATCCCTCAGCAGCTGGATTACAAAGAGCACAGGTAACATTAACACATGTACCAGTTGTTGGAGAGATATTCCAGTATAAACAAAAATAATAAGCACAACTGAAATGTTTTGCTTCTATAACATTTTTCTGTCATCATTTTATTATAGATTAAGTGTAAGAGTTGTTAAGTGTGGATAATTAAATAATAGTTTATTGCAATAGCAAGTTGTGCCTTGTTCTCAGATGGACAGCAAGTGGAGAGTGATATATGAAATGATGGGATGGAAGGAAGAAGAGAAGCAAAGAGTGATTCACAGTCTAGTTTATTTCTCAGTTTTTTGTTGCCTTATGGTTCCAAGCGCTGTCACCAATCTTTGCATTTTGTTATTATCTCATGACACTTGTTTAATCAGCTACCATCTCTCCTATGGAGTTTTTAATGTCTACAGTCTCAGATCAGCACAGCCCTGCCCTCCAGCACTATCAGCAGCAGGAGCAGCAGCAACACCTTAACAGCAACATTGTACCCATCAGGTAAAACATAGGCTACGTTTGCTTTGCCTTGTTACCCATATTAGATTCTTGATGAATGTGTGTTGTTGTTATTCAGCCTGGTTCAATGTGCCCCTTTTTAGCTTTAAGCACCCGCCCCTTTAAACGTCTCTGCCCTGACAGCCACCACCAAACAACTGAGTTATTTTTACACACCGACCAGCATCTGGCCAATCCACCACCTTTCATTGTTTATACAGTTACAAAGAGAAAAAAAAAGTCACCGGGCCACCGAGCAAATGCCCGGTATGCCTGACGGCCAGTCCAGCTATGGGCGTGGCATCAGTTAACCCTTTGCGTGCCAACTGTGGCACGCATGCCTAGGGTTGCCAACCCCTACTGTAATCAGTTTACTACTTTTTCATATTTGTATGAAAGAGCAATCAAACTCTCTCAGGGGTATGAAATAACCCTTTGATTGAAAGCAAACCAAGCCACATACAAAGTCACACAGATCACCTTTCATCCCTATTCTGAACGTCATCAGGTCATCTTGACCATGTCAACATGCCTAAGGTAAAACGGTGAAACCAGTTTGTTGTCTAAGAGTTAAAACAGTCGTGAATGGGTTTTATTCACCATAGAGTTGAAGTAATTCAGTAATATTTGAGTGATAATTTTCTCCTGCAGAAAAAAAACAACCTCAATATCAGTGCAGATGGAGTCACATGACTACTCCCTGTTTTCACCGGTCCAATCGTTTTTCTTGCATGAGCTTCGTAGTTTCCTAATGAGGAATGTCGACATCCGAAGACAGTCCGGCAAGAGCATTGTAAGAAGCGCATTCTGTAAGTTGTTGGAAAAGTGACATGTTAACGTATTGGAGGGGATCATTTCTAAGCTATAACAGTTTAGCACTTTATAACTGACCTGGACTGCGTGTGATAGACAGCCAGTGGTGCAGCTGGAGTGACCCACGGTGTTCAAAGCCTCACGAGCAAACGCTGTAGCGCTCTTCATGAAGCTGTTCACTTTCACATTTTTTGTCATGTTGGTGGACACCAGGAAGGGAGCCACACACTGAGGAGAGATTAAGGGAGCCAGAGTTATTTGGCTTTTAACTGAAAAAAAAAAAATTAAATTTTGAAATTTGACCAGAGTTGCACACTTTACCTGGACAGTAATTCCCTTTGACTTGTACTCTGCATGGAGACACTGAGAGAAGTATGTTACGAAAGTCTGGAATAAAGAAGAAAACAGACAAACCAACAAGTGAGCATCATCAAACCGTGTGCCAGTGAGAAAACATTACAGTGTGACGGGGTCAGCGTATATCTGAAACAATGAGTGCAAGTACGTCATACTGAAACAGCACCTTGGAGGCAGAGTAAAGCGTCAACAAAGGCTGTGGATGGACACCTGTCATAGACGAGATGTTGATGATCAGCCCCTTTCCTCTGGGTCAAAGATGGAAGGCAGACATCCATTACATCATCCCATACCTTGCTACCTAATAATCACTTTAAATTTGAATGTTTCTGTCTTTACCTTTTAACCATGTCTGGGAGAACCAGTCTGGTCATCTGAATTGAGACAACATAAACTCATTTAGGTATCAATCAGTGGTTATTTATTGGAGAAAGCTGTGAAAATTACTCAGAAATACCCACAAAGACCTCTCACCTGAGGGACTGACAGTATGTTACAGTTGATCACTTGAGTGATTTTCTGGTCAGAAAAACACAGAAAATGAAAAAAGGATTGTTATCAGAAGAAATATATTAAACAGTTCATTAACTGTTTAATAACATTAAAACACGACAACGCTTACCAGTTCAGCATCCGGTATTTCCAGGAAATAGGCAAAACAGTCAGTACTGTTCATTCCCACATTGTTAACTATGTGGCATAAGGACATGCAAAATTAGCAGCTTCAGTAAGTAAGTATGTAAGAAAAAGGCAAGTTGGAAAGTAGGTGGGTATGTATTACCCAGAATTCCAATCTGCAGGCCTTGTAGTTCCTTGGCTATGGCAGTGTAGATACTGTAGCCATGTGTGAAGTCCACTGGGATGGTCTGAGTCTTTCTTCCATACACACCCTCTGACGAAAACAAACAATATATTTTTGATTATTTTGTCTCAATAGCCGCAGAAAGTAGTATTTTCCTTGAACTCACCGATTTCTCTGGCAACAGTTTGAAGCTTGTTATCACATCTGCTTATTAAAACAATATCCAGGCCTCTTCGTGCCAGCTGGAAGAGAAAAAGAGAGAGTTTGTGGCTGTCACACAACAAGGAGACAAAGTCAGTCAAATTGTTTTATAATTCTGAACTTAAAAAACACATGTCTTGGTCTTGGAGTTTACTATCAACAATTTTATTAACTGTGAAAACTTATTTATAAGCTAGCTGTAAAATTGATAATTTTTCACACTGCGTGAACAAAAATATATTTGCAAGAATGATTATCACATCAACAGTACATCATGAGGCGATATTAATTGCTGCATGACTACACACTACCTAAAACTCCATCGTAATAACGCAGCTACATTATAAGATACTGAAATTCACAACTTTCTGTTTTCCATGAAAAGAAGTGACAAACGTAACAAAAGAAAGTCTCGGCTACAAAATAGCTGTGTGTGTGTGTGTGTGTGTGTGTGTGTGTGTGTGTGTGTGTGTGTGTGTGTGTGTGTGTGTGTGTGTGTGTGTGTGTGTGTGAGAGAGAGCGATTGTTAAGGGGAGCTGATGACTCACCTCAGTGGCATAAGCTTTACCAATACCAGATGTGGCACCGGTGACAACTGCACAGAGGAGAAAGCAGAAAAACGTCAGATCAGTTTTATTTCTTTCAACACTCCTGTCAAACCCAGCAGGAGTTTTAAACATGGATTTGTTGTGGACAAAGATAATGTGTTTTGCTTTCCTTATACAAAAATACATTTTTAAATGTGGATTCAAAGCAGAAACTTCCATTATTTCTGATCAGCAGTACGGCACAACCAGCATTACTGTGAATGTAGTGATAACCAACTAGTAAGATTGCTAGTTGACAGAGGATATCAAAAAGCAGAATAATAAAAATCAGTATCATCTGATAGGTTTACTGGAATAATAGCAGTCAAAACATGGGCAAAATTGTATCTATTAATAAAAAAGATCCAGTTACAGATTCTCGTGTAGAATTAGACTATTTTGTATTTAGTGCAGATAAACATATACCTCAAATGCAACTTTATTTGCATGCCTCATCTCAACGAGTCATTCCAAAGTAACAATGTAATTTTAGAAGCATTTAGGAGGAAATGTAACCAACACAAGAGTAAAAGTTGCAAGTGGAATGTAAGAATGTGATTTCAGAGTATTCAGCCTTGATTTAAATGAACGGAGTGCTGCAGCAGGCCTCTAGTTCTCTGAGAGTTTGCTTCAGATACGTGGAGCATTAAAATTAAACGCTTCTTCTCCTTGTTTAGTTTGTGCTCTGGGGATAGATAGACCTGTCCCAGATAAGCTTAGAGATTTGTGTGGCGGCCAACATAGCAGCAGATAACACATGTATTTTGACTGCAAACCAGTCAGTTCTATGTAAACCGAAGACACTGTGATGATCTGAGAGTTGGCATGATAAAAATGTTAAGAAAAGAGGTACCATGTCCAGGGCTTTGCAGTCCTGACCCTAAAACCGCCACAGCTGGCACTGTTACATTTGAAGAGTACGCTGTAATTCCTCTTCTTTAACCTTACCTGCCCATTGTCCGTATGTTCTCAAGTCCACTTGCCATTTTGATGATAAAACAAACTCTCTAAATCCACACCAACATCTCCAAGTGATTTTCAGAAGGTAGAAAGTCACAGTCATTCCTCCAATGATGGCCAGTAGGTCAGCAAACAACATCTTGTTGCAGAGCTCCTTTGCTTCTAGCTCAGAGTACAAAATGCCAAAAAAGTGGCTCAACTGCCAAACTTTGGGCAGTGAAAACTGTTTATCTGTAACGCCCCTCCTCCTCCACATTACCCCACCCCTGATTGAATGCTGCTGTCATGAAAGGTGACCCTGCTGGACACATATGGCCCTAAACCTCCATTACAGACCACTTTTTGGAAGCACACCTAAGCTTTTGAGTCTTTACAGAGTTGTACACTATAATTTCATAATGATATTATTAAGAGTTTGTTCACTTAACATAAAAACATCAAGTTGCAGTTGATCGTAAGCATGCTAAACGACAAGGGAAAGCTCTTAGTTGTAACTGTCATGTCCGATGGCACAAAATGCAAAGTTTTTTGTTAAGATGTCTTTCAAACATGCTGCAGTTGTAGTGTTTCTGTTTTTTATTTTTGTCTTCAAGCCCAAGCTTACTTTCTCCAATATACAGCTCTTTCTGTAACCCGAGTCCTGTATGGTACGTATAAATGTCAGGATTTCCCTTTAACGCGCTGCAGGATGCAGCAGGTTCTAACAGCAATCACATGTGAATCTAATCGTCAAAAGCCTGGAAGTACGACTCATCAAATGGTGTCAGTGCAGATAAAAGCAATAACGTAGTTGTGACAGCTACTGACAGCTGATGAATCTCAGCTGCAGTTACAATCTGTCACCTTTTATTGTCAGTAGAAACAGTCCCATCCATTCATGCAACAACCAACGTCTGTACACTGATAAACTCAAAATGCTCTCGATAATTGTCTGAGCAACAATACATGTGATAGCCCATAAATGCTACACAAGCATATTTAGAGCTGTGATCAAGCTGCTATCATTAAAATGATAAAAAATTGAACTGGGTCACTTGCAGTGTTCAGAGCCATAATGACTCCCCGTGGCAAAATAAAGTGTGTTTTGTGTAAAAATGGGTCAATTCATATTTCTACAAGTGTGTCTTACATTACTAACCCCTCTCTACCATAAAAAAAATACTATATGCATTCAAGATTACTTATTTTCCCACTTTCACACTAAGTTTTAGCAGAAATAGCATAAACTACTGTGTCCCCGATCAGGTTTGTTCAGGTTCAGTTACCAACATGTGAAAAATTCAATTAAACTCCATTTGTGTGTTGTTTATATGGAGCTAAAGTTTAGCCCCATATAAACAACACACACGCTACAGATGATTCAGTATTGTGTAGAACCACTTAGCAACATCAAGTTTAAATCAACGTTTTATGTGTGACTTTATTAGTGTCTTACATCAGTGTGGATTCATTTTGTTTGCTTTGTTGCTTCAGTTTGTTTAGGTTTGTGGGGATTCATTTATGGGCAGCTCTCTTAAGGTGCCGCTGCAACATTTCAGTTAGGTTGGGATTTGCGAAACAAGCTAAAATCATCACGCCTCCACCACCATGTTTGACAGTCGGTGTGACGTGTTTTGACTGATATGCTGTGTTTGGTTTTCTCCAAATGTGGCCAAACATCTCCACACTGGTCTTGAGGACATTGTTCCAGAATTCTTGTGGTTGTTCAGATGAAACTTTGGAAACCTAAGCTGTGCTGCCATGCTCTTTTTTTTGAGAGAAGAGGCTTTCTCCTTGCAACACAAACAAGCCCTGCTTGTTCAATGTTTTTCTAACTGTACTGTCATGAACTTTAACATTTAACATGCTATCTGAGATGTGTTTTTGAATTTACCTGAGCATTTCACAATCTGATCTTGGGGTGAATTCTCAAAACTTCAGTTTTTATAGCGGTCACATTTATAGAGGTAAATGTGAGATACTTGTTAATAGTTCTAACAGCAATCTGGAAGTATAGTAGCAAAACTGAGGGATGGTTAAAGTTCATTTGTACTATAATACCCAAAGGGTATTTCAGATTGACCAAAAGTTATGTCGGACAATGCTAAGGATTTTCTATGAGTCTGTTGTGGCCAGTGCTATCCTCTATGCTGTTGCATGCTGGGGCAGAAGGTTGAGGTTTGCTGATGCCAACACACTAAATATACTGATCTGCAAGGCCAGTAATGTTGTGGGGACGGAGCTGGACTCCCTTAAGGTGGTGTCTGAGAGGCGGATGTTGTCCCAGATGAGGACAAAGGTGGATAATACCTCCCACCCACTCCATGACGTGCCGGCTAGTCACAGGAGCACGTTCAGCGAGAGACTGAGATTACCAGAAAGCACCACAGGAATCATTCCTGCCCGTGGCCATCTCCCTGTACAACTCCTCCATCTAATACACTGTAAACACTTCAATAGTTACACCCTTTTGCACATGCTCTACAGTAAAATAGCAAATGCCAAAGTTCACAGTTTAGAGTCAAATGTCAGTCATATATATTCTCACCTCTGTAATATTCTTGTCAGTCTTCTTGATATTTATGATTGAGCAATTTGTTATATTAGTCCTGTTTTTAAAATTTCAAATTCTGCAACCTATTGTATTACATAATTAGTTTAGTCTGTTACTGTCTTGGAGCAACTGTAACCCACATAATTTCCTTGAGTATTAGTAAATTATTCTGATTCTGAAGTAACATAAAATAAAATCACATGTCTCACCAACAAGAACTGCAAATTAATCATAATTATACATCTGTACTGTATATAAAAAAGCAACATGTAGTCTCTTTTCATGTCCATTCACTGTAGGTGTGGATCTATTGCATGGCGTTCCTCACAGCAAGAAGCTGTTGAGCAAAATCAATACAGCTCTTCCTGCATCTGGAGCTTGTGAAGGACATCTCAGTCATGCAGGACTCCTGTTCACTGCTAAACAGTTAGAGCTTCACAGAAAGAACCTTGAGAGCAAACTGCTGCTGAAGCTTAACCATCATCTCACTGAGTTAAGAAATGGCACATTTTTGCTAAATCTGCAGAAATAGATGCACACCCATACAATTTATGGTAAACTGAGCTGCCTTGTATGTACATATGTTGAAGTTGCCTCGTTCTAATGTTTTCTCTGAGGCTGCTGCCATTTGGAGCAAAAATGAATATATAGTTTACAGCATATCTTGTCACTGGAAATTGTTTGCACTGGTTTTTTTGGGGGGGTTTTTTTTGGGTTTTTTTGTTTTTTTTGTCCCGTTTGGCTCTTTTGCCATCAGAATTGTTGTCTAAAGGCAAAGAAAGATGCCCAACGGATTTACTTTACCAAATTGACCATCCCAGCCTTGCCGTAATGGTCCATTTGATTCACCTTTTATTGTTTATTTTATTTTCACTTACTGAATACGGGACAGACTTGACTGGGGGAAAGAAGGGGAGAAAGAAAGAGGGAAAGAGAAACAGCTGAGAAGAGGGACAGGGGAGAAGGGCAAAAGACAAAAACCAACAGAACGGGCAGAGAAAAAAAATGCATATATCAATCACCTGGATCACCTGCTGAGAAAGAAAAAAGAAAGCAAGCAGAAGAGAACAAGAGTAATAGAATAAACAACATCACAATGATATATGGGAATATGACAGTAAATACTAAATGTTAAACATTATTGTGCAGCACATAAGATCAACAGAACACAGTGTGCTTTGAGGTAGGAGCCAAAAAGGGTGTAGTTTGTGGGTGTGATCACCCGTGTGTACACCTGTGAGCATGGACGCGCTTGTTTTTTTTTTTGTTTTTTTTTAAAAGGTTCCTTCATGTAATGATCTGCTAGAGGGTGTGGGGGGGCCACAGCCCCGTCCTTCAGGGCATGAAGCAGGTATGGAGGAGATCAAAACTTCAGACATCCAGAGGCCCCCAGAACACAAGAGACCAAGGAAGACCAACAGAGGGGCAGCCGCGCCACTGTCCCAGAAAGAGCTGAGGAGAGTCCCAGATGAGGGCTCACTCAGCAGCCGCGGAGCAGAAGCCAGGGGGAGTTGCAGTGACGCGCCCGTGAGCTCCGCCGGCAGCCAGCCGTGCCTGAGTGACCGAGCCCCAGGCCGAGAGGCCGGGGGCACCCCACCTCCGAAGTGGCCCGAGCAAGCCCCAGGCTCCAGGCCCCGATAAGCGGCCGCCAAGGAGTGAGCCGGTGTGTACCTGGACGCCCATCCCCGGACACAAAGAACCACCAACGCACCGATGTCTGAGGGAGTCCGCCACTGGCAGGGGAAGTGGTGGTAGGGGGAGATAGGCCTCCAAACCTTGGAGGGCCTGAGATGTCCCCAGAGAGGTGGCGCCTGACACCCAACCTGACATATAGACACAGACATACAGGCACACACATATACAAACATCCATTCCCACCCTCATGCTCTCATATGCACTTACTCCACACTCAACCAACGTGGAGACAGACATAAAGAGACGCTGTACACACGATCACACTCCCCAAGCATACTCTGTTTGCACTGTTTATATATTTATATTATTTACTGTAGGTATTGGTGAAAAAAGCTTGTTTGAAAAATGTTGTGAAAATCTTGAAATTAGAATTGTTGTGCCTTATTTTGTTGATCTTTTTACATATATTCCTTTTGAAAATACTAAAATTTGTGTATTTATTTATTTTGTTTGTCTGATAGCATTTATTTATAAAATAAATCGGACATTTCAAACAGTTACTCGCTACTTGAGTAGTCCTTTTGCCAAGTACTTTTTTACTCTTACTCGAGTAACTTTTTTGAAGACTACTTTTCACTTTTACTTGAGTAATAATATTTTAAAGTAATGCTACTCTTACTTGAGTACAATTTTTGGATACTCGACCCACCTCTGCTGCTACTTTGAAACTCCTGGGCTGCTCTGTCTGCCACAGTTTCAAACTGATCATGTGACTGCATGGCCACATCTGATTGGTAAAAAAGTTACCGGAAACTCCACTGACGGCATGTTATCTAATGTGTTAAACTAATTATTTTTTAAAAAGTAACAAGTCGAATTTTGCAAATGTAGCAGAGTAAAAGTACAGTTTCTTCTTCACAAATGCACTCAAATAAAAGTAAAAAGTATCGTGCAAAAAAGGTACTTTAAAAGTACATTTTTTTCAAAAACCTACTCAAGTAAATGTAACGGAGTAAATGTAACTCGTTACTACCCACCTCTGTCGATATGCAACTAATTCTGTTGTGTCGCTTTGAAAAAACTACAAGTAACCAGCAGAGGGCGCTGCAGTATCTTTACAGGTCATTGCTGCTTTTGACAGATACAGTAATTTAACTTAGAGAGCTGCTGGGACTACTTGATGTCAATATACTTCTATTTAATATATGACTTACATTTTGAACAATTTATACTTGAACCAAGAGTAAATGTTAAAACTTAAAAAACAAAATTAAAAAAAATAAAAATCACATGTTAACAACAACAATAATAACAGACTTTTGTATTTATATCACTGTGTGTGTCCATCTTCTACATGCATTTCTCTGATCAGAAGCAGCTCACTGAGGACAGTGTATTCAGACAGTCACAGGAGGTTTCCTGTTACCTAACCCACATTTTACGTGACGTTCTCAAATGCTGTTCAAGCATTCCCTGCCTCATAGCTCAAATCCTCTGACCCTGAAAATACTAAGTGATGTCACTTGCAGAGGCTCCCAAATGAATTCAGCAATTAAGTGAGGTCACATAAGAGGCAAATGTCTAAGCTTTTCTACTGCTCCTCCCACAGGCCCTCCCAGAGTATGAATAATTTACTGTGACAAACTGCTTCACGAGAGAAAGTAATTCCGAGAAACACACAGCTTTGCGAACCACGTGACCGCGAATGTGCCAGTTTCATACTGTCAGCTTAAGACCTACATGTTTGCTTAAGACTAAAAAATACTGAGTCATTTCCAAATGTGTCCTGTTGACCTTTTATACCCTCTCAACATGGGTAAAATTGTGTGTTAGGCTCCAAACAAAAAGAGCGTTAGGACTAAAATTAGTCAGGAAGTTACTGATCAGAAGTGCTGATGCCCTTCTGTTAGCACTGTGCAGCGTTGCATCTCCTGTTGTAGGCCAAACAGGTTCTTCGCTCAACTGGGCTGACCGTGTGTCTGACCTTGCTTTGAAGTGATTTCTGTCAGTGCTGTTGGCCATGTCACTAAGAGGCTTGCAGGGAGCCAGTTTAGCACAGCCTCACCTGACTAATCTAATTACAGAACAAACGTATCCTCACACTTGCATATGGGAGAGACCACCGACACAGTACTCGGCCTCAGCAGAGGGTGATGTGTTTGAGCATCACTTTTGGGCGTCTTTGTTTTGTTGATACTATGTTTAAAATGTGACGTTTTCCTTCCTCCTTATTAGTTTAAAAATCCAGCTGCAGGGCTGCAGTGAACTGAACATGCTGCATGCGCTTAAGAGCCACTGCAGATTGTGAGTGGCTTACCACAGATAACATTCAGATGTTTTAAGCTTTGTGCACCAGTTCACCCAGGACATCTCCCTGTTTAAACATGTATTGCGCTCATGTTGATCTTTTGACTCTAACTACTATGTCAGGCATATATTCCAAATTTTGCAGTGGCTTGCATGGACAATATGATGCAAAACTGCATGAAAAAAGTGCCTCAGTCAAACAGAAAGTAGTGTTTGCTCGAGTCATTTGCTGTTTTAACAGGTGAGGTTCTAGCTATTTAAGAAAAATCTCAGGTGTAATTGGCTTAATGATAATATTTTTTAAAAATTACAGGTACGTTTTAGCATTATCAACAAACTAGGTTTCACAGGCTGTAAAGCCGATGTAATTAAACCTCTACTTAATAAAGGCTTCATTCAATCCAAGCGTTTCAGCCACTTATCGACCTAAATCCTGCCCCAGTATAGCTGAAATCCTTTAAAAAATGGTTGCAAATGGTCGTGAATTGTTTCTGTCAGAGAAACAGTTTAAACAGAACTGGTGAAAGTTTACAATCTTCTTAAAGACTGATGGACAAGAGAATCATTTTATTTAATGCCAGTGATCTCAACGATTTATTACTGAAACTGGAAAGTACCATTGGGTTTATAGGAAGCACACTATGCTGCTTTCTGTCTTATTGACAGTTTGTTTGAGTAGATGATGAGTCAGTAGTCCAAAGGTTCATGTGTTTGGTGATAGCAGAAGTTTGGAGTCCTTGATAACATAAAACAACTCTTTGGGGCCACCTTCTTTCATCTGTGCAATAATATCTAATTTAAGAACCCTGTCTCAGAGTGATGCCAGAGTCCGTGCATTGTTAATTCTTTTGTAATTCTTTACCATCAACCTGCTCCTATATAACTCTGAGATGCTCTGACTGGTCAGCAGTGCCATAGTGAAATTGCTGAGCACACTTCCAAAAATTGAAAAAACTGGTGTAAAATCCTTCTCCTCAAATTTAAAACCCTGAATGACCAGGTTCTTCAAGACCTCACATACCCATATTATCCTAACAGAGCACTTCTTGGTCTTACAATTTCCAAAAGTAGAATGGGAAGCAGAGCTCAGCTATCTGATCAGCATGTAACCAGCTCCCTGAACGCTGAACCATCCGATGGCTCACTCCATATAAATGTAGCTATTTCATGTTATAAACATGCACTCGTGGCATACACTATAAATGCCACTGTGCTAATTTGTACAGTGCACTCACTTGATCCAAAGAAGGACATTTAAAGTATTTCCATGATTCAATTGATTGCATTTCACTTATTCCATGCTAATTGAAAGGTTTAGTTGCTTACACTGAGTTATCTGCACATTTCACCTGCCTACAGAGCAGTGCAGTTGTGCAAACTTGTTTCATTTAATTTACTGAATTTGTGCTTGTTTTTACGAATTATGTAATACTTCTGCAATAGCAAATGCAAAAACTCACGGGGCTCATGATTATTATTTCAGCTGTGTTGTGTTTAGACCTCTTGTGGCTGCATAATGTTGCTTTCAGTGTGTGCTACTGTAATATCTGCTTAACAGAGGATTTGTATGAAGTGTAATTAACTTTTGCTTGGATGTACCATATTAACTTCAAATGACTTATCCTACTCGAGCACTGCAAACTCAAAATAAACAAGTTAGTGTAGTTCACCCCTCTTAAGTTAACGTAACTTAATGTTTTCGAGGCTTAAGTTTGTGGTTTGTGTTTTGTCCTCTTTCTCTCTGTCTGTCTTGTCTCTTTCCTCCCTGTCCATCTGCAAGTACATCTTGATCAGGAGCTGCATGTTCCTGATATGAGTTTGATGGCTGTACAGCACCACTGTGATGGGTTTTCCACTCCACTTTAAGGGTAGAAGAAGCTTGCCACCAACATTTAACTTGGTGAGAGTTTGTGAAATGCACAAAGGTAATTGTCATATTTCCTTTGACATTATTGTAATATCATATGTATCCAAGTGGTGTGGTATAAATAAAACAGAGCTGAACTGAATGTAAGAAGGGGGTAATGCAAAGCAGCAGGGTTATATGGAGCTACAGACACAGTTGCCTTTGTTAGACTCGAGACCCAAGAGGTCAGTAGCATTTCTATAATTTAAAGTGGGCATCAATGATAAAACAGCCAGCTGCATTAGAGCCAAAGTTTCTCACCAAGGTCATGCTAAGGTGTGCATGATGAGCAAAGATTGAAAACAACTCTCTGTCTGAAAGTGAAGGTTTCACCCCAGCACAGATTTTATGTGTATATTTGAGTGAGTGACACGTTGCTGTTCTGGTAACAAAATGTCTCCTGTACAGTGGGGCAAAAAAGTATTTAGTCAGCCACCGATTGTGCAAGTTCCCCCACTTAAAATGATGACAGAGGTCAGTAATTTGCACCAGAGGTACACTTCAACTGTGAGAGACAGAATGTGAAAAAAAAATCCATGAATTCACATGGTAGGATTTGTAAAGAATTTATTCGTAAATCAGGGTGGAAAATAAGTATTTGGTCACCTCAAACAAGGAAAATCTCTGGCTCTCACAGACCTGTAACGTCTTCTGTAAGAAGCTTTTCTGTCCCCCACTCGTTACCTGTATGAATGGCACCTGTTTGAACTCATCATCTGTATAAAAGACACCTGTCCACAGCCTCAAACAGTCAGACTCCAAACGCCGCCATGGCCAAGGCCAAAGAGCTTTCGAAGGACACCAGGAAAAGTATTGTAGACCTGCACCAGACTGGGAAGAGTGAATCTACAATAGGCAAGCAGCTTGGTGTGAAAAAATCAACTGTGGGAGCAATCATCAGAAAATGGAAGACATACAAGACCACTGATAATCTCCCACGATCTGGGGCTCCACGCAAGATCTCATCCCGTGGGGTCAAAATGATCATGAGAACGGTGAGCAAAGATCCCAGAACCACACGGGGGGACCTGGTGAATGACCTGCAGAGAGCTGGGACCAAAGTAACAAAGGTCACCATCAGTAACACACTACAACGGCAGGGAATCAAATCCCGCAGTGCCAGACGTGTTCCGCTGCTGAAGCCAGTGCATGTCCAGGCCCGTCTGAAGTTTGCCAGAGAGCACATGGATGATACAGCAGAGGATTGGGAGAATGTCATGTGGTCAGATGAAACCAAAGTAGAACTTTTTGGTATAAACTCAACTCGTCGTGTTTGGAGGAAGAAGAATACTGAGTTGCATCCCAAGAACACCATACCTACTGTGAAGCATGGGGGTGGAAACATCATGCTATGGGGCTGTTTTTCTGCCAAGGGGACAGGACGACTGATCCGTGTTAAGGACAGAATGAATGGGGCCATGTATCGTGAGATTTTGAGCCAAAACCTCCTTCCATCAGTGAGAACGTTGAAGATGAAACGAGGCTGGGTCTTCCAACATGACAATGATCCAAAACACACCGCCCGAGCAACAAAGGAGTGGCTCCGTAAGAAGCATTTGAAAGTCCTGGAGTGGCCTAGCCAGTCTCCAGACCTCAACCCCATAGAAAATCTGTGGCGGGAGTTGAAAGTCCGTGTTGCTCGGCGACAGCCCCAAAACATCACTGCTCTCGAGAAGATCTGCATGGAGGAATGGGCCAAAATACCAGCTACTGTGTGTGCAAACCTGGTAAAGACCTATAGTAAACGTTTGACCTCTGTTATTGCCAACAAAGGTTATGTTACAAAGTATTGAGTTGTATTTTTGTTATTGACCAAATACTTATTTTCCACCCTGATTTACGAATAAATTCTTTACAAATCCTACCATGTGGATTCATGGATTTTTTTTTTTCACATTCTGTCTCTCACAGTTGAAGTGTACCTCTGGTGCAAATTACTGACCTCTGTCATCATTTTAAGTGGTGGAACTTGCACAATCGGTGGCTGACTAAATACTTTTTTGCCCCACTGTATGAGGAGTACTGCACGGGATATTATACCTTCTCTTGTCTTTATGCTTTCCTAATACCTAAGACTGATTTAATATACTTATATAATCTGAGCATCTCTTGGTCATGCTCATTGTGAAGCACTATTTTCTCACCAGTTCATCCCGGCTCTGATTGGTCCGACTGTCCATCAGTCTTTAAAATACTTAAGGACTGATGGATGGCTTAGGTTGTTTTACAACTAATTTGTGAATGTGATAATTTCTAGATTACATCAGCACCTCAGTTAGCACACAGTGCAAAAGACAGTGGATGTGCTTCTACTCCCGCCCCCCACACACTCTCTTTCCACACCGTGGATTAAAAGCTAAGGAAGGTTAAGAAGTCAAAGCTTGTCAGTCCTTCTCACTCTTCCATTTCTTTCTTCCATTTACTTGTTACTGTCCCCAGCTGTCTGCCAGTCTATTTTTAGCCAATCCAAACTCTGGATCAGAGCTGCGCTTCTTCTCACGCACCATCCCATTACTCAGTGCTTTCAGACTGGTCCCAATCCAAGCCAGGGACAGGAAGAACGAAAGCGAGGCTAAGCTACTGGAAATGTGGATATGTGTCATTTTCAGTATTGTCTTTGGGAACTTTAGGTACAAGTGGAGATAGCTGATTTTATTTATTTATTTGTTTACTTTTTACTTCACGTGACTTTTGGATTACATATGGTAGTTTTTTTCAACAAAGGACCACAGGTAACTGCTCCTGCTGGGTGCTTTAGTATTCTTAATCCACCTGGAGCTCGGATGGTGCTGAAGGACAAACTGCAACCCTGACATGGCTCCTTTGTAGAAAAACTGCTCCAGGTCAGAATTTATTTTCTTGTAACATTTATTTTATTGAATTCTCTTCCATAGGTCGGTCACTATTAATGAAAGGAATGTGTTCATCAGCCGCTTCTGTATAGGTGAGGCCACGGAAATTTCAAGCACTGACTTTTCTCTTGTAAACTAGATCTGTCTTTGAATTTGAAATAGACTTTTGGGGTATTTAACTCAATAAAATGATGCAATTTTCAGTGGCATATCAGAACAAGCTTAGTACATTCTAGTCCCTGCTCCTCTTAAGATATTAGCAACTGATAAGCCAAAGTCAGCATTAGCCACTTTCAGGAGCCTTGATGGTTGCTACTCATGTGCTTTAACTTAGCTTTAGGACAGGCTAAGAACACTGAAATTTGTAGTTTAACATTTGTTTATCAAGAAATCTAATTTAGAAGAGTTTTAACTTCTCTGTGATTTACCTTTATTTTTATTTATTTATTTTTTTTTTAAAGTAATCTGACACTTTTAGCATTTAAAGCTTAAAGCATGAAATAATTCCCAAAAAAAATATGTGTTTGAAGCTGGAGTGTTTCTTAAATCTTCTGACAAAAACAGACAACACATAAAAAAATAAAATAAAAATATTTTGCATGCATGTCTGAGCTTTAATTTGAAGATTTTTTTCTACATTCATCCTTTATTGTGGAATTTATTGCTTAACATATAAATGGGTTAGGGTTAAAATCACGCTGTAAAGGTCTCAAAAACTCATGTATAAAATATGATACACTTGACATTACAGGGTTAAGATGATGACTAAATCTTTTATATTTATGTTCCAATACATATTTTATTTATGTATATAAAAATATGTATGGGAACATTTCCAAACTGTTTTCTAACACCACCAGAAGCAAGCTACTGAGGCCTTTTGCTCTGCTGTCAGTGCTCATACTTAATACCACTAAAAATGTGAATTATCAAATTGCAATATATATTGAATTTCCAGTTGTGTTAACACTTATATAGGATACTTTACATTTATTTCAATAAATTCAGTTTGTATTGGCCAGAAATTCCAGTTAAAAATTAGAAAATAGCTTATGTGTCTCTTAAAGGTGAACCCGAATCACCTATGTACGGCCTGCTAAGCTAAGCTTTGCACTTTAAAACTGCATGGCCTGGGCAGAGCTAATCAGCTTGTTACTCACATGCCATTAATTCTCAGAGGAACAGGACAGGGACACTGGGCACCATTTCATCACCGAAGCAGATGGATAACTAATTAGATTCAACATTATGTTCTGTTAAATAAAACATCGCAGTGGGATGTGAGGCTAGCTTATGTGTTGATAGATGCATTTTAAAACCAGAGGACCCAAACACAGATCAGATTAAATGTCGTTCTACAACATTTCTCATGCTTTCCACCTTTTTTTTCGTTGGCAGTGATGGCTTGGAGTCGTGCTGTCACCTGTCCAGCTTTGGACTAGAGGGAGACATTCCCATTTACAGAGAAACTCTCACGCTAAACAGCCACCACTAGCCTTCTGTGTGTGAAGCATCTAAACAGCTGTGTGAGAAAATGGCACAACACATAGACCCCTGCTGTCTGCACAACCTCTCCTACCACCCGCGATGGCAGCACAACTTCATAAAAGGGAGGAGAAAAAAACATATATGGACAGACACTTTCAGCGGATGTAGTCGATTTGAATCTTTTTCAGCATCGTCATCATTGTCAAAAAGGTCATTATCATCCAGACCGCAGCTGCTATCATCTGCCCTGCAACACACCAGGAGCTGGTGGAGGAACTGGCTTCTTTTGCCCTTCCTCATAGTCTCATTTTTTCCCCATCAAGCCTCTGCAACCACTTTCACAATGGCTCTAGTTGGACCCTGGACATGTGACGTACTATACTCAAAAGCCCTCCCTGACTTGGCTGCCAGCCTTGCCATCAACCGCATAAACAAGAACACCTACCTCAGTAAAGGCTACTGGTATGACTACAAGCTGATCAATGAGGACTGCCAGTCATCCCGTGCCCTGGCTCGCTTTGCTGGGCTGAAAGGTTATGCAGCTGCTTACTTGGGCCCAGCCAACCCAGGCTACTGCTCCTCAGCTGCTTTGTATGCCAAAGAGTGGGATCTTGGGCATCTTTCCTGGGCCTGCCTCAAACCCAATATGAATAAAGGACATATGTATCCTAGTTTCATGAGGCCACTGCCACTCTCCTCTCATGTAATTTTTACAGTGTTGCGATTTTTTCGGTGGGCCCACGTGGCCATAATCTCAGAGGAGTCAGACTTGTGGGAAGCCACAGGGCATGAGCTGGCCTCTTCACTTAGGGCCCTTGGCCTGCCTGTTAAACCAGTGGTCACAATGGAGAACAACAAAGAAGGGCCTCGGGCAGCTTTGACAAAAGTGCGGGAGACAGACCGGGTCAGAGGTGAGTTGCTAAAAAAACACAGTTCAACTTGAACAAAACGACTGTGATGTGATATCTGAATATTCTTTTTTTTCCTTTAATTTCCAAAACATAGGGTTGGGGTTCAGGTTAGGGTAGAGTAACTAAGCTAATCAGACCTCATAGAGTTACAAAGCCTGCACATGCTATATTTCACATGAATTGGGATTATAAACTGTCTTTAAACTTTACTTTTCTAGTGGTCATCATGTGCATGCCCTCAGTCCTGATTGGTGGCCAAGCCCAGTACCAACTTCTGACAACAGCCTCGGCTATGCGCATGATTGATCGTGGCTATGTGTTCATTCCCTACGACACCCTTCTCTACTCACTACCCTACAATGATGCACCCTACTATATGCTGGGCAATGACACCAAGCTCCGGAAAGCCTTTGATGGAGTTTTAACTATCACCATGGACTCTGGTGAACGCAATTTCTACGAGGCCTTCAAACAAGCACAGGACAGCTATGAAATACGTACCAGCACTCCCCCAGAGCAGGTGAGAACATCTAATAAGAATCTACTTCATTAAGAAATGACAGAAAGTAAAAGACAAATCTCGAAGGATAGGAAAAAGACACAAATCTGAAGTTTAAATGGCTACTGTGCTGTCCCTTCTTTAAGGTTTCTCCATTCTTTGGCACCATCTACAATATGATGTACTACACAGCTATGGCTGTTGAGCAGGCCCGCGATAGAGAAGGCCACTGGGTAACTGGTCGGATCCTGGCCGATGGCGAGGGTGGCTTTGAGTTTGAAGGATTCAATCAGCCCCTGAGGGCTGGCAGGAACGGTGAAGGCATGCAAGCTCAATATGTGGTCCTGGACTACAGCGGCATTGGCAACACCCTGTACTCCACTCATTCGCTTCATGCTTCTCACACGGACAGCAAGAGCGGGGGCTTGAAATATCTTGGCCGTTCAATCCATTTTGCAGGGAGCACTCCCTACAAAGACTCAACCTGCTGGTTTAGCCCATACTTTGCCTGTACTGGAGGTGATTGTGCTTGTAGTGCCATTGCTAAAAACAAATTTAAAAATAAGCCAATGCTGACTTTAGTGCATTCAAACTATCTTTGTGGTTCTCTCCCAAGGCATAAATTCGGTTGCTGTCTTCTTGCTTTTCCTGATGTTCATTTCGTTGATTGGATTTTTAGTAAACATCTTTCTTCGCTACAGGTATGTATCTGATTTTGTTCAGGCTTGTGTAGCTTGGAAAATATGTAATGATTGTTTTCGGTCTTTTCAGGAGAGATGGCAAAGTTGGGTTCAGCTTTGGAGGTGGTGGCCACAGTAGCGGATCGACCAAGGTGGTCCTGACCCTTGATGACCTGGTCTTCATCAATACCCAAGTCAGCAAGCGGGTGAGTTCTGTGCTGAATCAATACTGCTGTCTTTGGCTTCTCTCTGAAATGCACGCACTACATACCTACAGTAGTATGGACTGTATGAAAGCTGCACATTGTTTACTCTGAGTTTACACATCCTCTTTGAACCCTGTGTGTGAGCAGAAGCTAAATGATGACAGTATAGCAAAAAGCCAGGGGGATATGAAGACGCCTCACCACTCAGTGTCCGGCCGTAGCTACTTGGCGTCCACGCCAGACAGCTCGAATATTGCTGTTTTTGAGGTGAGAGTCAGATGTTCACATTCAGTAAACTTCAGTACAATGTTTAGAAGCTGAAGTCTTTTTGATGTTTTTGGTGTCACGATGACTTTGTTGTTTGTTTAAATGCCAGGGTGACTGGGTTTGGCTGAAGAAATGCCCTGCTGGATCAGTATCAAACGTCTATAACAGCACTGAGAATGTCTTTGTCAAGGTAAATGAAAATATGTTATTTAATGGATAACTGAATCTTAACTGTAGCCAGAAACCATTTGGTCATCTGAATTTGCCTTAACACCCTGATCACAAAAGCTACAGTGAACTATATCTAATATTGCCACTGTTTGCTTCTCAGCTCAGAGAAATGAGGCACGAGAACCTCAATCTGTTACTGGGGCTGTTCTTCGACTCTGGGATCTTTGGTGTTGTGATCGAGCACTGCACCAGGGGCAGCTTGGAGGATTTGCTCAGCAATGAAGAAGTGCGTCTCGACTGGATGTTCAAGTCTTCCTTGTTATCGGATCTGATCCGGGTAAGAGATCTATGAGGTGATCTGTCAGTGTTTCATTTCTTATTTTACCATGTTTGTCACACATTTCTACAAACTGGCATCAGGGTATGAAGTACCTGCACCATCGCGATATCATCCACGGTCGACTCAAATCCCGTAACTGTGTGGTAGATGGGCGTTTTGTGCTGAAGGTGACAGATTACGGGTTCAATGAGATTTGGATTGTCCAAAATATTGACACAGATGAAAAGCCAGAGGGTGAGTGCATGCGCATGCACATCCACGTAATAATTATTATTGTAAGTTTTGTTTGCATGTATCATTTTTTACTAACTGTGCACTTGATAAAAAAAAAAAAAGATCTACTTTGGACGGCTCCTGAGCTGCTGCGAAGTTCTAGTGAGAGGAGGAGGGGCACTTTTGCAGGTGATGTCTACAGTTTCTCCATTGTTTGCCAGGAGGTCATCTCCCGCTCTGCACCTTTCTGCATGTTGGACATGCCTCCCAAAGGTAAGTAATATGCTACTACTTTTAGTACTTTTCATTAACAGTTTAAATCACAGTTAGCTGACAAGACTGGGTAAACTAAATCTTGCACTAATGTTTCTGCCTGGGCGGGTTTTTTGTTTATGTGTATGATGACAGAGATTATCAACAAGGTCAAGGAGCCTCCGCCTTTGTGTCGGCCTGTCATATCAGTGGAGGAGGCCCCGGTGGACGTGATACAGGTCATGAAACAGGCCTGGAGCGAAGAACCAGAGCGGAGGCCGACCTTTGATGATATCTTCAAACAGGTATAAACACATGTTTGTATGTTTTCACATGTTAGTCTGTAGCTAGGTGGACACAGCTGAGTTTTTCTCTCCATGTGACAGTTCAAGAGCATCACCAAGGGAAAGAAAACCAACATCATTGACTCCATGCTGCGCATGTTGGAACAGTACTCCTCCAACTTAGAGGATCTGATCAGAGAGAGGACGGAGGAGCTGGAGGTGGAGAGGCAGAAGACTGACAATCTGGTGGCTCAGATGTTGCCCAAGTGAGTTTCCATCAGCTTTCATTAGCACATGAAAGACATGACAGTATTGACTCCATAGCCATAAGTATTGAGTTTTAAACATGATTACCTTCTGGGGTTTGCAGATCAGTCAACACCTCAAGCTGTTGCTGGATCAGTTCTTGGTTCAGAGGCTTGCTGCACACTGTAGAAATTATTTGAGACAAATTTGTGGAGTTATACAGAAATATCTCAGGTGTATTCCAGTTATTCTCTGATTTGTTGAAACATTAATAAATGTACCATTAAGCAATGCTCAGAAACTATGAGATGAGATTTTTTTCAGTTGTCTCATTAAACAAAAAGCTGAATTTATTTTAGTCATATAGTCATAAAAGAACATATAGAAACAGATCTGTATTAAACTGTTGACTCCATATTGATACGTAGTTCTTGCACATGTTTTTAGAAATAAGGACTAAAGCTGAATGTCTGTAATCGTCTGTATGTCCTGAACATTTCATTTTCCACTTATCCATTTCTCCTTTAGGTCTGTGGCCCAGGCACTGAAGACAGGCAAGCCTGTCAAACCAGAGCATTTCAATCAGATCACGCTGTACTTCAGTGACATTGTGGGCTTCTCCACCATTTCATCTCTTAGCGAACCCATTGAGGTGGTCAACCTACTCAATGACCTCTACTCACTTTTTGATGCTATCATTCTGCTGCATGATGTCTACAAGGTGAATGTTGAAATACCAACACATGACATAAATGTCACCCAGGTAGCTGCACTCAGGCTGAGCCTTTGCTCCACCTCCCATGGTTCGTTTCCCCATGTTACATGCCATTATGCTCCATTGCTGCTTCCTTCATCTGTCCTGGAAAACAAAATGTAATATATATATATATAGTATTTTATATTATATTACAGTATTATATAGAATATATTTATGTAATGACCAATCAAAGTTTACTAGAAACGACATAGATTTAACTGATAACTGATGTGTTATTGTAGCCATGTCATTTCTTTCCTGTAGCTCCTTTGTTATTCCTTTATTGTCATCCTTTTGGGAAAAAATTAGGAGCTACCCAGAGATATGTAATCATCATCATCAAAGACACACCTTCCCATTTAATGTTTTTTCTTTATTTAGATGACTATTTACATTGTAGATTCTGACTGAAGGCATCAAAACTATGAATGAGCACATATGAATTATGTAGTGAAGAAAAGAAAAGTGTGAAATAAGTTAAAACATGTTTTATATTTTGGATTCTTCAAAATAGACATGCTTTGCTTACTTTGCTTACTGTTCCCAGAGATGCTGAACACTTGTTGGCCCTCATGCTGTTACTCTGCAGTCCATCTCATCCCAAACCATCTTGATTGGGTTTAGGGCGACTGGCGGCTATTTGACCATAAAGGCCTGATTCGTGCAGTCTCCTCTGAGCAGTTGATGTAGAGATGAGCCCGCTACTTGAACTCTGTGCGGCATTGATCTGGGCTCTAATCTGAGGTGCTGGTGACTCGGATGTATTTATCCTCAACAGCAGAGGTGACTCTTGGTCTTCCTTTTCTGGGACGGTCTTCATTAGAGGCAGTTTTGTCGTAGTGCTTGATGGTTTTTGTGACTGCTCTGAACTGACTGACCTTTAGTTCTTAAAATAATGGACTGTCGTTTCGCTTTACTTAGCTGGTTGGTTCTTACCTTAATATGAATTCCAACAGTTGTCAGCTGTGTACTTCTGCACAACACAACTGATGGTCCCAAGGCAAGAAATCTCCACAAATGAACCCTGACAAGGCGCACCTGTGAAGTGAAAACCGTTTTAGGTGACTACATCATGAAGCTTATTGAGAGAAGGCCGAGGGTTTGCAGCGCTGTTGACAAAGCAAAGAGTGGCTACTTTGAGGAATCTAAAATATAAGACACATTTAGAGTTATTTATCATTTTGTCTTTGCTACATAATTCCATATATCTTGCTTCATATATTTGATGTGTCTACAATGTAGAAAGTAGTAAAAATAAAGAAAAAACACTGAATGAGAGGGTGTGTCCAAGCTTTTGACTTATATGGTATCAGTTTGTGTTCAACTCTCCTCTTTTTCTCTTCTAGGTGGAAACTATTGGAGATGCCTACATGGTAGCATCAGGGGTCCCCAACAGGAACGGCAATCGCCATGCAGCTGAAATGGCCAACATGTCTCTTGACATCCTCCACTGCATTGGAACCTTCAAGGCGAGGCACATGCCTGATCTCAAAATCAGAATACGTGTTGGCCTGCACAGTGGTAAATAATGTGTTCATCCTTTCTGTGATGTGACAAACCCTGAATGTGTGATTTAAGCTTTAAGCTTCTCACGAAGATTCCTTACTGGGCGTGCTGTGAAATTCAATTCAATGTTATTTATACAACTCCAAATCACAACAACAGATGCCTCAAGGCGCTTTATATTTTTAAGGTAGACCCTACAATAATACTTACAGAGAAAATCCAACAATCAAATGACCCCCTATGAGCAAGCACTTTGGCAACAGTGGGAAGGAAAAACTCTCTTTTGACAGGAAGAAACCTCCAGCAGAACCAGGCTCAGCGAGGGGCGGCCATCTACCATGACCGGTTGGGAAGAGAGAGACAGGATGAAAGAAAAAATTATTATTATTATAAATAATTATAAAAAAAATTCTGGGTTTAGAATTTAATCTGAAGAAAAAGGTCAATAATGATCTATCCACACACCTGTTTATAAAAGCCAAATACATGCGTAAAAAGTAAAACCGTGCAAATTAAATCCAAAGGGAATTCAGAGAAATAGAACCACAGGGACTAAAGCTGCAATGACGAGGAGGCATTTTTACCTCCTTTATCTGTGTCTGAAGCTTATTCCTGGAAGAGTAAAACACTATCCACTTAGAGTGCTGTCATCCAATTAACACACTGCATACTCTGGATTTGTGATTCTATACTGTGACTTTCTTTATGTGCACAGGAGCTATATTTTTATATATTGGGTTGAAACTGTAGAGAAAAAGGCTTAAAAGCATACCAGTATAAAGAATATTTAAGGTATTGTTATGGAGGAATATATGTACTGTTGTTTGTAGGCCCAGTTGTAGCAGGAGTAGTCGGCCTTACGATGCCTCGGTACTGTCTGTTTGGAGACACTGTCAACACAGCATCTCGAATGGAGTCCACGGCATTGCGTGAGTGTCTTGTGCATGATTGTATGAACCACATGTTTCTTTCTTTCGCTCTCTTTTTCTTTTTTTCTAATGCTGGAATAGTGGGAGGGAGGTCAGGTGTCTTTCAATTTGTGTGCATGCTGCTTGAAGCTAAATAGGGCTTTGAGTGAGGAGTCCTTCCTAATCCTTTAAGGCTATCAGCAGAATTAGAGGCCAATTTAAAGTTTCGGAATAAATGCCGTCAATGACCAAGTTTTTCTTGGCAACCTTCTACAAGGTGCACACATTTAGTAAATGCCCTGTAATTTAAAAAAGGAAAAAAGAAAAGGAAATTTAGAAAAAAAAAACCCCCTCTCATTTAATAATGTTCTCAGTAAATAATTGTAATTAAAAATTTGTATTGAAAAACATTCACATTCAACTTATCAGTGGTAGTTTCAGTCAAACTTAATCTAAAGTAACAGTTATGTGCTACATGATTATACTGATGGGTAATATGCTGCCACCAAGTGGCTTAACCTCAGAAGAACAGTCTGTTTTCTGCCCAGTCTTGTAGACTTAGTCATTTTAAACCCAGGAATGCTCCAAGCCCAAGATTTTATATTAAACTGTGTACCTGTACCAAAGCTAAGGTTTCACCTGTATTTGCACAGCTTACAGAATCCATGTCAACCAAAGCACAGTTGATGTCCTGAAGAGCTTGAACCTTGGATATAAAATTGATGTCAGAGGTCTGACAGAGTTAAAGGTAAATAAAATGAAAAGGGACGCTAACCTCTACACCTGCTGAAGCATTAGATATGTGCTCTTAGCAACTGATTGCTGATGATTGTTTATTTGTAGGGAAAAGGTATTGAGACCACTTATTGGTTGGTGGGTAAAGAGGATTTCACCAAACCTCTGCCTGATCCTCGAGACCTTCCAGGGTAAGAGAATGGTTCTGTCATTTACACATGTTAATAGATGCAATTTGTCCGACTGAATCCGTTTTGATCATTTTAAAGAAAAAGTTACTGCAATCAAAGTTGCTTGTTGTTTTCTTTGTTCCAATTTACGGTGCATAAAAAGGTGTGTTTCCTATTACAGGGAATGCACTCATGTGATCAGTTTAGAAGAGATACCCGCCGACAGAAGACAAAAATTCCTGGATCGACAGAAGAAGACAAACTAGCCCGTGGTTTATCATTGGAAAGTGATCAGAGGTAGATCATTGACTGAAAAGTTGAACATGCAATATCTGACAGCAACTACACACAAGACTAAAGAAAATTTCTATATTAATCACATCAATCAATCCTTTGCTCTTGTATGAAAAAAGTAGGTGAAACTATGTCTATGTACTGAACCACGTGCTTTATAGAGATTCTGGAGGGATGCTGTCATAAACACCTTAATGGTGGAAGCTATTACTGCCTGATTATTCATCTCAGCTATAATGGTGTCTACACTGGACTCACTTTAGAGGCATTAACCCTGTCACAACAGCACAGAATGAAAACATTAATACATTTTTATAGCAATTTCAGCTGCAAACCTGGATAGCACATTCGGAGCTCAGGTCGAGGGTAGCTCTGATTTTGCTTTTGTAGCGGCAGTGTTGTTTACAGATGATGGAAGAAGCCATGCCACCCAAAAGTGATCAAAATCTATATATACATTAAAACATGGTGGATTTAATATTTTATAGTTTTATTAAAATATATCTAAAAAATAAACACAATTCCTCTTTGGCCACTTGGTCTTTAAAAATTTGATTTACATCTGTGGCCTGTTTGTTTCTAGCTGGATATCAACAATATGCAGTGCTTAACAAATTTATTTATGCAAGTAAGTATAAATATTTTTAGAAATCTGACAAAAACTCATTTAAAACAAAAAAATTCTGATCTGAACTGAAATGATTCGACCACTTAAATTATTCTTTTCTGTTTGTGAATGTAAGTAAATGACTGTAATTCGCAATATTAATCAAAAAAATTAATATTTTTTGTGTTTGCTTTTTTAAGTTTTGAAAACAGTAAATTTAAAAATTCATCAAACACACCACTTAATAACAAATACTTCTTTATTCTATTCTTCTTTATCATGCGCATCGGCGTTATGCTTCTCTCGCTGTAATACTCTCTTTTCTTTGTGAGACTACATTAGCTGTGTGTTCTTTCTAATTAAATGTGAACTGCTTTACACTATGTTGACATTTTCTATCAAAACATAAAGGATGTAAGGCCCAAACCATTTGTCACTAACAGTGCACTAACACTGCATGCACCCTATTACTGAAACACGCTGCATGCATGACTGAACGTGCTGCGTGTTCAACGGGGTCTTAACAAGACAGTAATAGGAAGACCTTATTTAATACAGTATGTGTGTTCTGCACTGATGCACAGAACGTTTGAATCAATTGACTGAAATGATCTCTAATAACATGCTTCAACAGACTTGGATTTTTCATGTGTATCGCCATCTTCTGCAGGAAAATGTCTGAATTTTTGTTTGGGAACTCTCCAAACTGCGGCAGTATCTAAAGTTCCTCTGAGATTGCACGTCCACCTCCGATGCCCATCCCTAGGGAATCCTGTTTTACAGAACATATCGCAGATGCATGTGAAGAGGAAAATAGGAGAACAGGAGGGTGGAGTCCTCTGAGTCACTTGTCTTTGGCTTGGGGATGTATATACTGTACATGTGTACATAGTTATTTTTTCTTTGTGTCCTGCAGGTTTAGGGGATTTTTGAAATGTTTCCTGCTCGAGTTCCCTAAACCCCTGACACAACAGGAGATATCAACAAAACATGAGGGTTTTATCACGGTGTATTCAAAAAGCCAGCAGCCACATTGTTCTCTCACTCTGTGTCGCCTTGCTAATTGTCTGCCACGGCACTGATATTGAAGCAACAATAGGCAGACAATGTGAGGATGTGATTTTCCTCTAAAAGCAGTTTTCAGGCTGCAGGCAGCTGGCTGCTGGCCACTTTTAACCTACAGCAGTTTGTCGCAGCAGCTCAGCATATGGACAAAAAAACAGAGGTCTGATGACTTGATTATCAGGTTGCTTGTGGTGTAGTCTTTCACACCATTAAGTGTTTAGCACCCTTTCCAGGCGTGATTAAACCCCAGATGAAGACAACCTGGAAGGTCCCGAATCAAGAGGACAAACATGGGGAAAGTGGTCTGAATATTTCTTTCTTTCATTTAATTCTGTGGTAGGCCTATAGGTAAGACCTACTCCTTTTTTTTAAACAATTTGCCAAACACATAGATCTCATCAATACTGAATGCACTGTATTGTTCATTTTCAAAGTGATATCACTGTGTTTCTGTAAATAAAATGTGTTTTAGTGAAGATTGTGTCTTCTTATGTTTGTCTGCCTACTGCTGAGTGTGTCGCGGATATTTTCCCAGATGATGCCCTGACGCTACACTGCAATATGCTTTTGAAATGAGCCAATAAAATTCAGTAAAAAAACAGTAAATCACAATATAAATCACAGGTGGGTTGAAGCTGTGAAATCTGTTCATGCATGTTTTAAGGGTATAAGGTTTGAAGCAGTGCTGATGGAGCATTAAACCACGAGCTACATTAAAACTACGCTTATTTAAGAAAATGCAGCAGCTCAGTGTGAGTCGTGAAACTCCCCACTTTGCTGAGCCAGTGATGCTAACAAGCTTTGACCTTACTTGGGCTGGTGTGACTCTGCTTTATTCTGTAGTGGAACAATCAAATGAAAATGTAAGGAAGGCTTTACATAATGCAACTTCTATGCAATACCCTGCACATTGTAAACAAATTTAAGAACAGACTGTGTCTGCGCCGCTACCAGGAATTGTCCCCGAGGACAATGACAGCTCAAAAGCAATTCTTTCTACTGCCACTAACAAGGGCTGCTATGAGAACATGTTGACAGGTTGCTGTGCCAAACCTTTTTTGGCACTTTTTGGTGCAATCACACCCCTCAGATTTAACTACAGACTATCATCTACAGCATGAGACAGAATCTTTCTGAACTGCTATTTATTATAGTTGATTTACTGCTTGGATAGAAATCAGTTTATGCTTTATACATTAGTATTTCTGCATTATCTCCGTATTTATGCATCATAATAATAATTATATAAAAAAACTACCTTAAATCCACATTCACAAGCTTATCACAACCCTATTGTGTGAAATCCCGGTTCTGTTTAAGTGTGTTTGTTGCTCCCAGCAGATAAGACTGTTAAACAACAATAGGGCAGTATGATGTAGCCTGCAGATGAGTGTATCTGACTTGTGTTTATTATCTTCAAATTCAACCACAACATTTCGCAACTGATCGCCAAGGCAACCCATTTTATCAGAAGTTCCAGAAATATGTGATTATTATTAATAATTTGTTTGTTTCCCCTTTTTTTCTTACGCGTTTTTGTTATTAAAAATAACTGGAATTGAAAAGAACGAATTAATTGGGTTAACTGGGTTTTCTAAACGTGAAAAAGAGTCACGATTTTCTAGCTATTGTTATAAAAATTGCATTTTGCCAGCAGATTCCGTGGACTCTACAGCGGACTCTGCATAAAATACGCACATATGAATTTAATGGCTGCTTGACATTCGACTACCCCCAAAATGTATTTGGCCTATGGCTGCGTATCCTCGACCTCTCAAGCGGCACGTTCTGCAGTTGTTTTCCTCGTGTCTTTGTACAGCCAACTGGGTAAAATCTGCTGGAAACGATATAAGCTGGCCGACCGTCCACACAGCGCCACGCACCAAGTGTTCGTGGTCTGAACGCCGCGTTCCTGGTCTGTGCACCTCAGCAGCCCCGAAGCACCCCTGGCATTTGACTGGCACCGGCTTGGAGGTGTCAGTCTAACGGATGCAAGTCAAGTCAGCCACAGAGAGGCGGGGGAGAGCGGAAACAGAGCAGGTTGTCTTTCACAATACAACTCACATTAGTGCAGTCGATACATTTGTCACAATACTCTGTCTTCTTGAACCAGCAGGATATTAGAATCCATATAACGCAGCTGTGAATCTACTGCAGTGTTGACTGCTCCTGTAACTTCCCGTTACTCTTTCTCAAACGATCATTGGTGAGCTGTGTTGAGGTCATTATTTAGAAAAAGAAACTGAAATTCAGCTTTTGAAATTTTAAAATCTGTAATGTTTAAATGCATATTGAACTTCACTGATTTAATTAACTTTACGTTTATGTTAATACGACAAGCACATGCCACTTGATTAACAATAAAAACTTATATATGCCCACATATCAGCACAAATCCCTTTGCTTACAAGGGTCATATTAGATCATAAGATCCTTACCATCTTTATTATGGTACTACTGCAAAGCCAACGGCACAGTTTGTGTAAAAGCAGCCCAGAGAGGAAAAAATAATAATCTTAGCAAGGCACTGGGAGTAGGCTCTTCTCTCTTAAATTTAACCAATTGAACAAAAGTGAATCTGAATTTAAAATCAGCAAAGCTACATTAGTTTCTTACAGAGAAATGTAACAGTGATGTGTTACATTTCACTGTGTTACTGTATTACCACCAAAACTGTGGGGGAGTAAAGGTTAGACCAATTGTAATGCACAGCAAAGTTACTGAAAATCACTAAATGTGATGCTGGATGAGGCAACACAGCTCTAATGTTCAACATTTGGAAACAGTGTACAAACCCAAGACTTACTAAAAATGCTGGCCACACATATCGTTTTACCATATCATTTCAAGAGAAGTGATAAAAATGCGCGAATGGATAAGCGGCTTCGGTTGTAGCCTCCCTTCAATTCCTAAGGCTTTTATTTCGAAAGTCTTCACCGGGGATGTCGTTATTATCCTGCCTAATCTGACAGTGGCGAATACAGAGTGATATGGGCAACCTCAGACAGGTGGAGGAGACGTCCTTAAGCAGCTGAACCGCACCGTGGTTGGACTTGGGGACTGGGCTGGGCTGCGGGACGAGCGGCGGTGGACGCTGTGCACGCTCGGTGCGCGGATCCTCCTGCGGCTGCTGGATTCACAATATGATACCAAACCCAAAACATGCGTTGGCTTGGCTGATTCTCCCCATCCTGCGCCTCCTCACACATGCTGGACACTTAAACGTGAACGCGGGGAGGACGAGGGATAGTAGTTGCGATGGATAAATGAGGAATACGCATGGACATTATTTTTCCCCCTGAGAATAATTGTTTATAATAACCATCGCTCGCCTGTTTTGGCAATGGAGAACCAAGCAGCCGAGCCGCAGAACTATGAAGATGTACAGAAAAGCGGGTATCTCCGCAAGCATAAATCAATGCACCGGCGATTTTTCGTGCTGAGGGCGGCCTCGGAGCATGGTCCCGCTCGACTTGAGTACTACGAGAACGAGAAGAAATTCCGCAGTAAATCACCTGTGCCCAAAAAAGTCCTGAACCTGGAGACTTGCTTCAACATAAACAAGCGGGCAGATTCCAAGAACAAGCACATGATAGTGCTTTATACCCGCAGCGAGAGCTTTGCCATCGCTGCAGACAGCGAGGAGGTCCAAAATGAGTGGTACCAAGCAATGCTGGACCTCCAGGGCAACTGTAAGATATGAAAAGTGTGATGTGATTTCTTCTGTCTGTTTCTGCATCAGGCCTATCCTGCCGTAGGCTATTTGTTCTCCATACACTATTTTGGCTCGGCCATCCGGGTGTCTCTCTGCATATCACCGGCTCGAATTATTTGTATATTTTCTTTGATTTTTTTTTTTTTTTTTTTTTTTTTTTTTTTTTTAGGTTTGTAGGTTTTTGTGTTTTAATTGTACCCATATAGTATGAGCAATGCAGTTTGGAGGGTGATGTATTTTAACCAAGAGGCAGGTGGATCCTATTGAACGGGTTAGACCGACACGCTATGGGCGGCATGTGCTGTGTGTTTGTGCAGCACAATCTCAATAAGCAGTGCTTTAATACAGTCACAACCTGCGGATTATTATCCGTCAGCAAAAACATAATTTGATGCGTTAAACAGCATCCGCCTGTAAGAACACGAGATGATCGCTTCTTGTGACCAAAATGCAGTCCGTTTTCATACGACGGTGTGCTTCTGCATGGCGCAGTGGGCATATAGCAACCATCCAAGGGATGCATCATATAGTAGCAGCCTATCGCGGTGCACTCCGCTGGAGCCCGTGTTTTTGTTTTTCTGCACAGCTCCGACTGCTATTCGCCTAACCTACATTTGCGTTGCGCGGTGCTGCTGCTGGTAGGGAGGAGATGGCATCGTTAGTGCGCTCTGCGCTGGAAATTGTGTTTCTGTTGGTTATCCTCGTGTTTACGTTGTTATCCTTATGCCGGAGCTGAGCACCACCACCACCACCCACCCTGCCTGTTCTCCCTTTGCATTTCAGTTATTTGAGACTGATGGGCTTGCCCAGCTCTAATATGTGGTTGTGGAACCCTTAACAGACACACATTAGAGCACAGAAGACCCCCATTTTGTTCAGAGTATGGCTCAGGCACAGTCACAATAAAACAATGTCTGTTTATTTTAATTTTAATGTGCAGCTGATCGTAATTAGGCGAGAGTCTTGCAAAAAAAACAAACAAACAAAAAACAGAGAGAGATAGATTGAAGCACATTAATATATTATGTCTTATAATAATTTCTGTGGAGTTCATTGCTAATATTTTCTCTTTCTCTGGTGGATTGTAGCAAACCAGCAGACTGTTTGTTGTTTACTGAAAATAACACTGATTGTGAGAGGGGGGCTGGGGCGGGAGGGGGGATTCTGCAATTTGTTACTTGATTGGCACTGAGCAGAATTACAATGTCTTGTATCACAGTTGAGCATGATGCTTTTTAGTGGATGCTTTCTATAGCTTTTAAGGCTTAATTAATTATGAGCTGTAGCTTAAAAGTGATGGTGATGAATTGGCTGCAGCACAGCTGTTTGGCAGTATTCTTGCATATGGCAATTTACTTACGATAGAGTAACAAAGCATTACTTATTACTGTCATTTTGGCTTTCGTTAGTATTTCAGCAGGCTATGTTTGAATTAAACCCCTCTTTTTTTCTTGTATGTATGTGTGTAATCATTAAATCCCCTAATTGTTTTATTTATTCTTTACTATTTTTCTAGGTAAAACCCCTGAAGACTATGGAAGCAGTGGAGAGTGTAGCTCTCCATCTCCTGTTCCAACCTTCAAGGAAGTGTGGCAGGTCAAGGTTTGGCCTAAAGGTCTTGGACATGCCAGGAATTTAGTAGGCATCTACCGGCTGTGCCTAACTGACAAGACAGTCAACTTTGTCAAGCTCAACTCTGATGTGGCCTCTGTAGTGTTGCAGCTGATGAATGTCCGAAGATGTGGTCAT
Organism: Rhamphochromis sp. 'chilingali'; assembly: GCF_963969265.1. Classification (NCBI taxonomy): domain Eukaryota; kingdom Metazoa; phylum Chordata; class Actinopteri; order Cichliformes; family Cichlidae; genus Rhamphochromis; species Rhamphochromis sp. 'chilingali'. The sequence continues at coordinate 12,689,709 of NC_137946.1, forward strand.
TCAGAGAATTTTTTCTTCATTGAGGTGGGGCGCTCAGCTATTACTGGCCCCGGAGAGTTTTGGATGCAGGTGGATGACTCCGTGGTGGCTCAGAACATGCACGAGACCCTGCTGGAGGCCATGAAGGCCCTTAGTGAGGAGTTCCGTCAGCGCAGTAAATCTCAGTCTGTGGGAACATCATGTGGAGGTGGTACTGCTTCAAATCCCATCAGTGTCCCGAGCCGTCGTCATCACCCAAATCTGCCACCGAGCCAGGTGGGCTTCTCGAGACGGGCACGCACGGAGACCCCCGGAACAGGAGGCAGCAGCACGAGCACATCACCTACATCGCGCCACGGGTTTCCAAGGGCACGAACAGCCAGCATCGGAGCCAGGTCGGAGGAGAGTGGAGCAAGTGCCAAAGGGACGTGGGCCAGCTCCAGCCCAAGTCTCAATGGATCCTGCTCAACTACCCCAACTCTGAGACCCAAGCCCACCCGGGCCCCAACCCCTGCTAAGATTACCCTCAGCCTTGCACGTTACACACCTAACCCTGCTCCTTCCCCTGCGCCGAGTCTGTCCTCCAGCTCTGGTCATGGCTCAGAGTGTGGACTAGTGGGGGCAGCGGTGGGAGGCATGACGATCTGCTCCTACCCTCGTGTATCACAAAGAGTTTCTGTTTCAGGTTCACCGAGCGACTATGGATCCTCAGATGAGTACGGCTCCAGTCCCGGCGAGCACTCTCTGCTCCTACCAAGCCTGTCAGGACATCACGTACATGGAGAAGGCTCCTCTAGCTATATCGTCATGGGACAGCGAGAGAGTCTGCTTGGTTCCCATCATCGCTCCAAAGGCAGACGGATACTGCGGCGTTCATCCAGTCGTGAATCAGAGGCAGAACGCAGACTGCTCAGTAAGAGGGCTTCCCTGCCTGTGGCGTCCCACGAGCGGCTGACTCCACATAGAAAAGATGAAGATGATGAGGACGACAAAGAATACGCCATCATGTCGCAGAGCGCTAACACACAGCGAGCTGATTTGCACCATGATTCAGGCAGACTGAGAGTTGGGGGTGGGCAACTTGTAGGGGAGAATAGGAAGAGGTCTGACAAAAGCGGGGAAGAAGTGGACAGAGGCGCAGCTGTGGATAGTGGCTATATGTCAATGTTGCCTGGAGTGACATCTCCTCCTGTTTCACTTTCTCTCTCAATAGGTATTTCTGACTCCGGTACTAAACCCGGGGCAGATGACGAATACATGGCCATGACCCCCAACAACAGCGTGTCCCCCCCTCAGCATATCCGCCAGCCCAGTTCAGAGGGCTACATGGTCATGTCTCCCAATAGCAGCAGCTCCACAGACCTGCATGGACTAGGCATGTGGGATAGCAGGGGCAACATGGAGAGCCGGGCTGCCAGTGACTACATGAACATCTCACCTGTCAGCAGCCGCTCTGCTTGCAGCACACCGCCTTCCCATCCTGAACAGCACCAACTTCAACCAAAAATGTTCAACTCCTACTTCTCACTGCCACGAGCTTATCAACACACTCTCTATACTCGCTTTGAGGATGACTTGAACAAAGGAGAAGGAAAAAAAGATGGCAGTGGGCACGATAGTGCTGGACGGGGAGGAGGAGTTGGATATAGCAAGAGAAACAAAATTGCAATGGGCGCTGCTGGAAGCTGCCAACTTTCCATGTCTTCCTCTTCTTTCTCCTCTAGCTCTGCCAGTAGTGAAAGCCTCGAAGACAAGTCCATATCAGCGGGGAGAGGGTTAAGTTTATTAAGAACCGGAGCAGAATACAAGAGTGCAGGAACAAGCACGAAAGATGGGCGTCACCACCAAAAACGTGCATCGAGCAGTAAGAGTCCAAAGCAACAAAGGCGGGGTCGTCCCCTCAGCGTGTCTTCAGACATTACTAAAGCAAACACGCTGCCCAGGGTTAAAGAGAATCTACCGCCATCAGTGTCTCAGAATGTTGGTGAGTATGTCAGTATTGTCTTCAAGGAAGACAGTAAATATGGCGAAGGACGATGTGCAGGTTCCGAACGTCCTGTGATCCATGGAACGCTCCGACCCGTCAATCAACCGCTCCTCTGCCATGATAATCCTGCTAACCTTCCCCGCAGCTTCTCTGCACCATTGTCCACCTCTGCTGAGTACGTCAGCATGGATTTAGGGAAATCCTCAACACCAGTGACTCATGTTAGATCCACATTCAGCACCCAACAGGGCCCACCAGCTGTTTCCCCCAAGGCCCGACACGAGCACGGCACGTCCTCTCCTCTGGCCGCAGAGGGCAACGTGGGCTACAGAACAAAAATAAAGACAGCAGCAGCGCTGACAGAAGTCCCGCCTCCATTTACGGAGAGCAAAGCCTCAGATCCCAGCACTTCAGCACGACCTGCCATCCACTCTGGTCAACCCTTACCTGTGGAGCAGGAGACAGGTTTGGGCTTTTCCCCAGTCAAGTCCTTCCAGTCTCCGGAGCGGAGCAGCAGACTGGTCCGAGGTGACCAGCAGGGACGCCTAAGCCACTGCCCAGAGACATTTAATTCACCTCCCTCACTACCACGCCACGCATCCTCTTCTACCTCCCTCTTCCCAGAGGGCAGCCAGGCAGTGGGCCATCGGCATGGTTTGGACTGCTCACTGTGGGAGAGCGGGCAGGCTGCTAGTATGTCTGCCACACCTCCACCTCAAGCCTCCACCTCATCTGGAGAACAAGGCCTTAATTATATTGACCTTGACTTGGCCATTAAGGAGAGCCCTCAAGCTGGAGTGGAGCACACCGCTTCTGCCTACAACATGGGAGGAAGCGCTATGGGTAGCAGTGCTGGCTCCAGCCTCAACAGTTACGCCAGTATTGATTTCTATAAATCAGAAGAATTGAGAGCACACCAGAACAGTAGAAAAGATGGTCAAGGTAAGTACTACAAAGCCAGTTCATGTTGAATTATTTACTACTTGTAGAGTGATAAGTTATGATTAGATCTTTAGTGTTAAGAAAATTAAATATATATTCTGCAGATACATTTATAATTCTTTTTATATCATGGCTGGAGATTTCTGTTTTGTCAGTTTTGGCCTCAAGGCTAAACGACTACGTGTGTTTGACACTGCAGTTGTTTCCTTCAATTTAGAGAATAATTCAAATCTGGAAATGATTTTTGATGTGATTTCTGAAAATATCTACTTACTGTCAATCAAATAGTTAAAAACAATCCCGATCATTTAAGCAAAAAAGGCCAAAACTGTATCTCTATTAAGACAATAAATATCGTAACATCAGAATAATATAATCCATTTATGAAAAGATTAGATCAGCCCTAATCTTTGATGTTTAATGAGAGCAAGAAGAATATGTTATTGTTTTTAAATAGGCAAAAACACAAGTTAAAATATGATTCTTGATCATATTTGTCTAGCGAAAACTTTTTCATGTGAGTGCATAATCCACAGACAGAGCTCATGTCTGGGTCTTAGTCACTCTTTCTCCTTTCATCTTTTACTGATGTGTACCTTGGCTTCAAGCTGGTGGGCAGCGCCATATTTCCAGTCTGTGGGTTGTCTGTAGTCTCTTATTATCGCAAGTGGGTGTTCAGAGAGCAGAGCCAATTGATTTGTCTGCTGGTAATGAGCCATTTCACATAAATGGAGGTAGAGGGGACAGAACGCAAGCAAGGTGTTTATATTTATGTGTGGGTGTCCTGTTGGCTGTTGCATTTCACATGGCAGCTTCGAGGTTTCCCTCACATTGCTCAGATGACAGTTATTAAACGCTTAGTGACTGAATATGATTTTTGCATGCGCATGTCAAGAACTAAACCGTTAAAGACTGCATGTGAAAAATAAAAAATAAATAAAAAGGTTAATATTAATATTTGTGAGAGGAACAATCACATGCGCGCATTTTATTTATTCAGATAAAGAGCATTTATCCAATGCTATGAAAATGTCTGAACATGTAGCATGTGATCGTTATAAACTGGCAGCCAGTTTGGTTTTCCATTTAAAGGCATGTAAGGAAATTAAACCTCAATTAACCATCAGTTAAAACAATATTGAGTAATAATTAAAACACATGGGCTCTAATCCTAACTGTATGAAAGCTATAGTATGGCAAGCGCACACGGTCTATATAATACACTGTATTCACCTAAAGATTTTAAGAAATTAAGCAAAAGCTGGTCTTCATCAGCTGAATGGTGAAACAGAAATCTAGTGCACAAAGCTGCAAGCATACCTGGGTAGAGACGGCCAGAGTGTTGAGGCGGCAGACAGACATTTGACACTAATGATGCACGGGGCAAGTGGTTAGACTGACTCATAGCTTTTCAAACCGCACTTTCATTTATTTGCGCTCCTTTCCGAGCTTATCTTGATTAAGTATTTGCGGCTGCGCCGCGAGATTATTCTTTAATGAATTTATTTCACGGGATCCTTTTCTGTAGGTCACAAGCGATAAACCCAAGATGTTTGCTTGTCGGTGCCGCTGACTTCATTTTCCTGACAGGATCAGAGTCAGGGCAGTGACTTCTTGTTGCTCAGGTGGATCATAAAGGGAAGAAACATATGAAAATGCCTGGAGCTGATAAAGCTTGACACAGAGACACATAATATTGACATCTGCAACAGCGTGCATGAAACCAATCAGAAAATCCTTTTAGAAAGATATCTAGGGTCATGTGATATTTACCCAACCAGCCATCAGGAGCTCTAGATTAAACAAAAGCAATATGCTTTGGTGAATAGATCACCTAGCATGAGCTGCCTTTTTTTCTCTAACATTTTCTGTGTGGAGACTTAAATCTAATTTACTTTGATTATTCCGTAAATTGTGGTGAGTATATATACTTTAAAAATAAAGCACAATAAGGAGCAATAAAAAGAAAGCTGTGGTATACGATTGAAGCTCACGCCTATCTTTGATTCTTTCCTCCCAGACTGTTGATCTCCATCTTCGTCTTGGATCTCAGAGTGACAGTCCGTCAGGGGACGGGTGGCAGCCCGATCTGTTGCCACAACAGAACTGTACACTGGAGTCTGAACACTGAAACCCTGGAAAACTCATCCCCATCCCGTCTGCTGTTTTCTGTCAACCAAACGTGTGCCAAACACACCACACACACAGACACACACATACACACACACATATACACAACACACAGTCACAGGGTAAAGAAAAAGTTTCTTTTTTTTTTAACCTTGTTTTTAATAATAAAAAAACGAACATCTGATTATCATTTAACTTCATATAGATAAAGGATGACAGTTAGGTGTGTAATGGTGTGAGCTCACAGGTGGCCATTATGACATTCATGGACAGCCTGTTCTTCTTTTTGCCTACTTGATCTATATTATCATGTTACTAACGCTCGTATTTCAAAAACACTTTCAGGGAATCTCAAAAAATGTCCTTATTTGCTTTTAATTGATGTTTGAGCCAGTCTATTGGAATCTTGTGTCTCAAGATTTCAAGTGGCAGCTGCTATAATGAAGCAATCTCAGCTGAGTTTTAATGAGTGTTAATTATTGGATCCTGTGGTTTTTGCCTTTGTATTACTATTTATGCTACACCATCCTTTGTCCATGTAAGTTAAAGGATCATCAAACTGAGAAGGAAAACGCAGTTTGGCAGAGGGCTCATACACGTACACACCCTGCCACTGTAAATGTATTTGATTTATCATACACAGTTGCAAAAAAAAAAGACTTTACACTTATTGATCGCTGGTTTTGTGCTACCGAAGGACTTCAAAATGTGCTTCTTTCTGGGGTGGTGGATGGAATTGGCAACGGATTTGCGCTATAGAGATGAAAACACAGTTTCCTGTCAGTTTTTTGCAGACAATAGGGAAGTGGTTGTGTGAAAATCCCACATAGCTTATGCAATCTTTGTGAAATGCATTAGAGTGTAAAGTCTGTGTTTTTTCACACAGAATTCAGCTTTATCCCCAAAGCTCCACATGTGCACTCACACAGGATATATGTTTATGTAGCCGCATAAACTTAACATGTCCCATCATGCCATGTGGTTCGTTTTCAAAATGTAGCCATTGTTAAAGCCTAGTGAAAGCTCCTCTGTGGTATTTTGGGATATTTAATGGATTTACTTATACACTATGTGGTGTTCAGGGTTTGATAGGAAACTCATGATCCCCTTCATCGTTATTCCCAAACCTAAGTGACAGTTTAATAACCTTCAGTAGCTGCAGCTGGCATAAGAAAAGTAATTTCACTAGACTCATATATGCTGTATTTGTTTTACAGCATAAATCCAGCAGAAGAAGTCACATGAAAGCCTTCGCTGTCATACAGGCATTTTATGAAAGTGATTGATGTCACAATTATACAGAAAAAAACTTACATAGATGCTCAAAAATCAATTCATTAACCATGAATGAGCGAAACACTTGATTAAAATGACCAGATTGACCTAATATTCTTGCTTGTCTGCTTTGGCATAGAAGAAAAAAATGTCAGACTTAATTTAAAAACAACAGATATACCAAATTTTGTCCAAATTATGAATAGTCCATTCTAGCTCTTCTTTATGTTTGACTGAGAAGAATCGCTACGTAAGCAGTTATTACACATGAACTGAGCACACGCGACAGCTTTCTAATGAATCTGAGCGCTCAAGTTATCCCCCAATTCCACTTGATAACCGTACATTGGCTGAGACTGACACATGACTGTCAAATTACACGATTCCAATGCCACACAGCCAGTTGAAAATAGTAAGTTAAATCAAAATGTAAGCCATCTTTGTAATTAGTGTATAAAAGAAAACAAAATCAGTAAATATCTTAGGAAAAGAATCAATTTTGGAGTCCCTAACAGTCCCTTCATGTTTTTATGAGGACAGATCATACACAATATTACAAGGCTGTGTGAATAAAAAAACAAAGAATGCAATGATTTGCAATTCTCATAAACCCAAATTTTAACTCACATTAGAATATAGGAAAACAAATATCAAGTGTTCAAATGGAGAAAAGGTACAATTTTAATTAAAATAGCAGCTCATTTCCAAATGAGCTAATGTTTTTCATGAAATAGTAAAAAATCTGATATATTTTCTAAGCCTTACTGTGAATAAAATTTGGGTTTATGAGCTTTACAATTTGTTGAATCCTATTTTTATTTACATTATGCATTTTGAACAATTGTGTAGCACAAAATCATTGGAAACATCAAAGTGTAAACACTTTTTGCAACTGAGCTGTTATAACTGTATATTATACTATAGTGTATACTATAGTATAGAATAACAGAAACTATAGTACGTGCTGTACTTTTTCTCATTTGCATAACAGTTAACACAATTCTTATATAAAGTAACACATTACAATGGTATACAAAATATACAGTATACATATATTGATTAATACTATTTAGCCTAGATATATATATGTATATATGTATATATGTATATATATATATATATATATATATATATATATATATATATATATATATATATATTGCCTGGTGCCTGGTGTGATAGACCCCAGCCTCTATGGATCTTGTGCTCAGAGCTTGTTCTTGTGCTGCCATGATTAGTGCCTCTGTGCTGTCTTTCAGTCCAGCTTTGTCCAGCCACTGGTAGGATTTCTGGATATCAGCCACCTCCTCTATCTGCCGGTGGTACATACCGTGCAGGGGCCTGTCCTTCCATGATGGTTCCTCGTCTCCCTCCTCTTTCTTGGGTTTCTGCTGCCTGAGGTATTCACTGAGCACTCGGTCAGTTGGGGCCATCTTCCCAATGTATTCTTGGATGTTCGTTGTCTCATCCTGGACTGTGGTGCTGACACTCACCAGTCCCCGGCCCCCTTCCTTCCGCTTAGCGTACAGCCTCAGGGTGCTGGACTTGGGGTGAAACCCTCCATGCATGGTAAGGAGCTTTCTTGTCTTTATGTCAGTGGCTTCTATCTCCTCCTTTGGCCAGCCTATTACCCCAGCAGGGTACCTGATCACGGGCAGGGCGTAGGTGTTGATGGCCCGGATCTTGTTCTTACCATTCAGCTGACTCCTCAGGACTTGCCTGACCCTCTGCAGGTACTTGGTGGTTGCAGCCTTTCTAGCGGCCTCTTCATGGTTCCCATTTGCCTGCGGGATCCCCAGGTACTTGTAACTGTCCTCTATGTCTGCAATGTTGCCTTCTGGTAGTTCAATCCCCTCAGTTCTGACTACCTTCCCTCTCTTTGTTACCATCCGACTACACTTCTCCAGTCCGAACGACATTCCAATGTCATTGCTGTATAGCCTGGTAGTGTGGATCAGTGAATCGATGTCTCGTTCACTCTTGGCATACAGCTTGATGTCATCCATGTAAGGAGGTGGCTGACAACTGCTCCGTTCCGTAGTCGGTATCCGTAGCCAGTCTTGTTAATGATCTCACTGAGGGGGTTCAGGCCTATGCAGAACAGCAGTGGGGACAGAGCATCTCCTTGGTAGATCCCGCACTTGATGGTGACTTGTGCTATGGGCTTGGAGTTGGCCTCTAGTGTTGTACGCCACATCCCCATTGAGTTCCTGATGAAGGCTCTTAGGGTCCCATTGATCTTGTACAACTCTAGGCATTCCAGTGTCCAGCTGTGGGGCATTGAGTCATAGGCCTTCTTGTAATCAATCCAGGCAGTGCACAGGTTGGTCAGTCTGGTCTTGCAGTCTCGGCTGATTGTTCTGTCTACCAGTAGCTGGTGTTTTGCGCCTCTGGTATTCTTGCCAATTCCTTTCTGTGTCCCGCTCATGTATTGACCCATGTGCCTGTTCATCTTAGCCGATATGATGCCTGACAGGAGCTTCCATGTAGTACTGAGGCAGGTTATTGGTCGGTAGTTGGAGGGGACCGGTCCCTTCTTGGGGTCCTTGGGGATCAGGACCGTCCGGCCTTCAGTTAGCCATTCCGGGTGTCTCTCGTTAACTAGCAGCTGGTTCATTTGTGCTGCCAGACGCTCGTGGAGTGCAGTCAGCTTCTTCAGCCAGTAGGCGTGAACCATGTCGGGCCCTGGTGCTGTCCAACTCTTCATACTGGAGACCCTTTCTTGGATATCTGCCACTGTGATGGTTACTGGACCCTGTTCAGGGAGGTCGCTGTGGTCTGCCCTCAGATCCTCTAGCCACTGAGCATTGCCGTTATGGGTTGCGTCCTTCTCCCATATGCTCTTCCAGTATTGCTCCGTCTCCAGCCTTGGTGGTGCTGTTCTCTTATTGTTCCCTTGCCACTGAGAGTACACCTTTGCTGGTTCTGTGGAGAACAGCTGGTTTATTCTCTCTTGTGTACCTCCTCAAGCGGCTGGCCAAGGCTGTGAGTCTTTGCTTGGCAGTTTCCAAGGCCTCAGATATGGACAGCTTGCTGTATTTCTTAGGCACCTTATTTGTCGCACCTTTCTGCAACTCCGTTAGTTGGCTAACCTCCCTCCGTGCTACTTTGATCTTGCCCTCTAGCCTCCTTCTCCATGGAGGGTACTGCCCCTTGTCGCTGTTCAACTTGTAGCCAAGCATCTCACTGATCACTGCTGCCGTATTGTAGATCAGCTTGTTAGTGTCGGTAATCGTGGTTGTAGGTATTGCCCGTAGTGCTGCATTAACATCATCTAGCAGACCTTCTGAGGGTACTTCACGTAATCTTGGTAACCGGCTACGGGGGATCCAGGTTTCAAGCTTGGCCATGATCCTATTTTTCAGGTCAGTTCCTCTCGCACTCAACGATCCTTCTCCTATCGCACTTGGGGCTATGTACCCAATCTGACCTGGCGTCCTGACTCCTCCTTGCCGTAGCATTTGTGTTGTACCTCGTCAATCTCTAGCTGTGAGAGCAGTCCCTTCTTTCGAATGTTGGAACACTGAGCTACTAGTTGTTTCGCCGTCATTGTGGATGTTGGGTATCGAAGAATCCATAGGTCCCTCATCCTATTCATGTAGCCCCTTCCGCCGGGGTTACTTGCGTAGTAGCATTCCAACAATGCCCTGTTTTCGTCTCTTGCCCACTGATGCCTTCTTGTTCCAGTAGCCCACTTTTCATCAGGGTGCCCTGGTTCCTCAACACCTGACGCGGACCTTGTTGATCCGGGCGACGTCCGAGCCGGCATGCCTTCATATTTATCTGTCTCGCTCATGTCTGCGGTAGGCTTGCTTAGCATAGGGGGTCTAGCCTTAGGACCCTTACTGGATTACAGACGCCCCAGGCAGGAATCCAAAGGCATGTAGTCTAACCACTACGCTATCCAGCTGCTTATATATATATATATATATATATAGTATTTTATAAAGTGCCTCATTTTTGATTGTAGCTGTTTTTACACAGGTAATCTTATGAAGGGTTGTGAAAATGGGGAAAAAACAACAAGAACAACAAAAAAACCCAAGTGTTATTTCTTGCCTGAGTCTAAATTGAGCATTTGTTGATCATGAGAGAAAAGGCTGGGAACTTACATTGCTGTCATTCAACCATAATCAAATTGCCTTACTGTGTTTAGAATCAGAAACATGTAAAACAATCTCATGCTCTTTTTTGCAGTGCCTAACACTTCAGCCACAATGTAAGCACACACCCTCGCTCGTGTGTTTGGCTTTATCAAGCTGTGGTTTGGCCAAAAAAGAAAAAAGAAAAGAAAGAAAAGAAAAACCAAAAAGTAAAAAAAAAAAAGAAAGGAAAAGCCCACTTTTTCATCTTAGCATATTCACACATTGGGATGTGTCCACTTGTGCCCCAACTCTCCTTTTCTTTTTACCCTTGCCCTCCACCAACCAGCCACTTATTCATGCTGGAGACTTTAATGTAAACTCATACTTAATCTCTTTTATAATTTAACTTCCCCTGTCTCTACACTGGGAAGAAATTAATGCAGCTGCTTGGTTTGAACCCCCCCCCCCCCCCCAAAAAAAAGAAAAAAGAAATCACGAGATAAAACAGTATTAACACACGTGTGTATTGTTCAGATATTTTTTGGGGATGTGGATTCAGATCCCAGAAGGTGTGAATAGTACTACTTCTCTGTCACGCTTTATTTTCTCTCTCAAACTTGAGATCTAAACTATGAAACAGTGCCATTCCTGCTCCTACACATGACTTTCTCATTTATTCCATTTGTAATCTGCTGCTGTCAGAGCAATTGCCAAAAAGGTCTTAAAAAAAACTCATAGATGTGACTTAAGATAAATCGCTTTTCTTCATCAGCCATTGGGCGAAAAAAAGAAGAAGAAAAAAACCCGAAAATAGTTGTTAAAATTCAGTCAAAGTTTGTGATAAGCAAGTTTTTTCTGAAGGTTGTGTGATTTATAGTTAATGACTGCTTGCATACTGTATCCAGTACCATACTGGCAAGTAGAGCCTTTGTGGTGATACTGAATATTGAATAAGGATGTGTTGTTAGCGGATATAAAAAGAAAGGGTCAACTCTATGTTGTGTTGCAATGCCGCCCGCCCGCAGTAACTACACTCTCCGGGGCTCTGGCTTGCGTTTACAGGGTACAAACAAAGATGGCTTTCTTGATGTAGTATTTTTGACACTGGTAGATTTTCCCACATTTAGAAACTTTGATTTGTCACTAAGCGTATAATTGTGACACTGCTACGTGCGCGCTGTTAGACGCGAAGACAAATGCGTGTGTTTTAATCCTGTAGGTAAAAACTTCCACATAGTTTACCGCCCTCCCTCCAGATGTTCCTCACCGACTGACCCAGCCCTCGACTCACATCTGAAAGGACACAAGTGCCTGGCTGTGAATACTCGTGTTTGGCCGTTAATCAGTTGTCATTGTCAGTGCGTAGAAAAAACAATTAAAGTCTTCCTCACATTTTTTTCATATTTAGTTCGAGGTGTGCGACCTTTTTTTTTTTTGTAACAGACTTGTCTGTGGTGCCAAAGTTTTATGTGTGAATGGTGAGCTTCACCCGCACGGTTAAGGACCTCTGTCACCAAGGTAACACAAAGGTTGAATCAGTTTTTTTTTTTACAAATCAGTCTGTTTTTAATCCTGAGTGGTAAAAATATTTATATATCGATTCAGCACTGCCCACTACTTCTAGTGTTTTTGGCCAATACCGAGAACTTTAACAAATCCATACAAATACTTTTGACTTGTTCCACTTTTATAACTTGTGTTACTCTTTTGGTTGTGGTGATCTTTTATAATCTCTTTGTTATTCCTTCACCACAGCTCATCTAATTAGGGATTACCGAGATTCTCTGACTGTACCTCATAATCTCATGTCCGAGCAGACGCAACAGTTGGTGGCAAAGCCCCTCGGAGAGTCTGAGAATGGTTCCTGAGGAACACGTAAATAAAAGCTGTAGATTGCGGTAAATATTTGTGTATTCAAAACTACGTCAGCAGCAGTCAGCGGTAACTATTCCTCTCTCATGACCCACAGCGGTAGTTACGAAATGTTTCTCATCTGCCAATCATCTAAAATCTGCCAAGTATTCTGTTTTGGTGAATTACGGAGACTCGTGTTGTGTCTTCTGGATATTTTATAAGAACATGCTGATGAAAAGGAGGCACAGAAATTGCTCAACAGAACTCTAAGTGTGGGAAATGATGCTGTATGTACAATCAGGATAGCGATTATAATTACAATGGAAAAGTATTGTATGTATTTTAAATCTATTGATACTACTTTGATAATGATGTAAAATGTACAAAGGCTGAACAGGAACTATAGGTATGTAAAGTATACTGTGTATAGAGGAGTTTGCTCCAGGGGTGGGATGGGCATGGGGTTCATTCTGTTCATGGCGAAATTGTTTAAAACAGAATATTGATGATTCTTGTCTGTGATGTAGACAACGTCAATGTTTTTTGTTTTTTTGATAAAAAACAAAGATATATGGGAAAAAAAATCTGAAAAATGTGTCTTTTATTGACTGTGTGTCTGAAGTTAAATATCAAAATCTGACGGGCTGTTGTGGTCAACTGAGTCTAGACTGAGTTTTAAAGGATAAGACAGTGGACAGAGGGTGTGTGTATTTAATCCTGGGTGACTCAGTTTAAACAGATGGCATTTTGGCACCAAATAAGTTCATATAGGTAAATAACGAAACTGCAGTGCTTTCTGTTATTTTACTTCTCTAAGAAGAAGAAGAGGGGGAAATGACTGATGGAACTGCTAATGCACATTAACAGCTAAATATCTCAAAAATCTTAAATATCAGTTCAAAGTTCCTCCATGGAGCCTTTGCCTTTATGAAAAAATACAACAGAGATAAAGAAAATGTTGATTTCATATTTTTAATTTATACAGGAAATCACACTTAAAGCAAATAATCGTTTGTTGCAGTTTCTGTCAGAGCTCCACAGGTTGTTAATGTTTGATGTAGAAGCATGAAACAGCCAGTAGAGGGCGCATGATGATAAGAACTTGAATTGGCCTGCTGTTTTTTTTACCCAACAGCCGTAAAAGGCAGATGGGGTATTGTCGTCACGCAGCGTGGACACCTAAGTTTGTGAAAGCTATGTGATACCAAGGGTACATCTTCTAACAATCTAGGATGAGTTTGAATCTCAGTGACCTCAACCTCAAGGTCAAAGGTCAAGTTCTCTGAAAATCTTTGAACACATAACTCAAAAAGGAAGTCACACAGGATTTCCAAAATCTTGTGCAATAACTGCAATAACTTCAGAACAAGGCAAAGCAGGATTTTGAAACTGATGCTATAGCTGTGTATGCTGGTAGGCTGAGGGATAGCACTGACGGTTGCCAGTATTTTTGTGCTGTTTTGTGGTCAACATAGTGCTGCCACCTTACAGCTTACAGGCCTTCTGTGTGGAGTTTGCATGTTCTCCTTGTACATGTGTGGACTTCTTTTTACAGCCCCAAAACATACATGTTAGGCTAATTTGTGAATTGAAAATGGCCATGGATGTGAGGTTAATAGCATCAAGTGCTGTGTGAGAATGTATGGTTAAAATGTGTGACTTATAGTTTAAAATGCTTTGAGTGGTCAGTAAGACTAGGAAAACACATTACATTATATAATTATATACATAGGAACCTTTAAATAGCCAAAAATGTAATTCAGCATCATCATGTACAAATCAAATGTGGGATTTAAAAAGTTTCCAGTTTATCAAATTGCACTTACTGAGCAGTTCTTAGCTTTGAAAATAATCTCTCATCTTCCTCTCCTGTGCTCTTTCTTAGATCATCCTCCATCTCTCAGTGTCGTACATCAACGTTTCCTTTTCTCTCCCTGGCAAATACACCTGCAGACATTTAGCTAGCAGACGCATTTTATCACAAATGTTTGTCACAAAGTGTTGCTGAGAGCTAAATATACATATTAGTCCATACTCGTCCTGTTTGTCCAGCTGTTTGAAAAAAAGAAAGAAAACAACGCCATGCATACGACAAATGAGCTAATTCGTTAGTAATACTTCATCAGCATTAATCTGCTTATCAGACTTCAATGCTCATCAATTGAAGGTGTGCCGGCCCACTTCAACCCCTGAGCTATAGATGAGGTTTAAACAATACAATTCATTGCAAGCTTGTGTTTAATGGAGACTTTGTAATGTTATGCTTGGGGAAGGGATGGGACTCCTCTAATGATACAACAGGCATAAGGCAATTATAGAGTTAAGAGCCCAGATCTGCGAGAGCAGCTGTGATTGAGAACACAGTGTTCTGAGACATTCTTTGTTCTGATTTTCTGTACGATTCTTTTGTAGCCAAAAGTGTTTTTCTCTGCTAGATGGTTTTCTGAATCTCTAACATGGTGTGGGAGATTTATTTCTCACTTGCAAAACAAAAGTGTACAGTGACTTCTAGTTGGAGTTTGGAAGGCTGAGTAACAAGCAAAAGTGCAAAAGTTAGCCTATTCATCGTGAAATAAAACAAATTCTCTCTTCTGGTTGTTACTTTGATACACAGCTATCTTGGGTTATGTAACTTCATTTAAAGGATGCTGTGACCATTTGGGATCTGGTGTGCACAGTGAGAGGAGGTAACTTACCTACTTCATCTGCATGCTTGTTACTCTGTTAAAGCCAGTGTTAAAGTAAATGATATCTTGTCTGAGGACTTTGTATTAACTCGATTTCAAGATCTGACTGCCAGTGGCTAAGGAAGGACACAAGGCTGCAAATGTGTTGTTTGATGAGAATGGAAAAACCACCACTTGTAGCAGAGTCCATGGAATAATAATCAGTCGTGCTGATTTTAAAGATTTTTTTCCCCACAAATATAAAATTCTGTGTATAAAAGTACACCATTCATTTCTTTATATTTTGCTAGGAAAATGGGGCAGCGTTACAATAGGTACAATAGTTACCAGCGACTTATTGACACATTGAAACACGTGGAAATGCAGTATGAGAGTTTGCACAATTCTATCAAGCTTGCAAGTCAATATTTGGTATGGCTGACTGACCGATAGTGACTGATTTTGTGTTATTGTATTTTTCTATCCAGGTATACTTTTCCTTCATTGGCATTGTGTTTGGAGTCATTATTAAGCTGGAGAATCAAGCTGTTGCCGGTGAGAAATTTCCCAGATGGTAGTACTGTTGTACTCCTCTCATGACCTCCTTCATATTGAAATTTTAATTAATCACTCCATTGGACATGTTGTCACAGATTTTCAGTCTATCTATCTATCTATCTATCTATCTATCTATCTATCTATCTATCTATCTATCTATCTATCTATCTATCTATCTATCTATAAAATGCACACAACTTGAAGGAAAGGAGAACAAATGATAAGTTTCAATGACAGTCTGCAAGTACCTAAAGAAACAAATTAAAATCAGTTCTTTCCTAAGTTGGCTGTTACACAACACTGGTTTATCCCTTATTGCTTTTGCTTGCTTGAAAACAAAACTTTGACAGACCTTGAGAAAGCCTGGTGAAGTGTTGCTCAAGAACCATTCCAAAAATACAAGAAACTCTGGCTCACTGGAAGAAAAATACGGAGAAATGATGGATGTTTTAATATTTTCGTATACAAAAATAATAATACAAAAATGATTTCATCATATACAGAAATAAAACCAAAAAACTATTTCTTTAATACTCAGCAACTCGATGGGGTGTTTAAGTTTATTTTGAAAAACACGAAAGCATGTGAACCGGAAGCTTTACCGGTTCTTCTTGTGCCATGCGGCTCCGTGTCAAAGATCCCGAGAAAACTAAGAGGACCACTAAGTGTCGCTGACGGCTTCTGCATCTTGACATCTATTTAACATTTACGACTATATAATAACCATGTAAATCTACAATGTAATTTTAAAAAAAGTCCAATTACATTACAGCATTTGCAAATTCTGCTTAGTAAGACTGCTAATTTTCTGAGCAGAGTCGTTGGGTGACGGCAAGTTTCGTCCCTGGAATTTAGAGCAGAGAGGGCGCTCTCAACTTTTCATTTTCTCCTCCAATGACGCAACCTCTGTACTCTCCTCATCACCTCCCAGGATCGTTGATGGGCAATGCATTAATCATAGTGCAGACAGTGAGGACAGGCGCTGCAAATGAGATAGCAATAAGATCAACGTTGAACGGCGGCCTGTTGGAGTAAATTAGCATGATGTTAGCTTTGGTTAGCAGCTCCCTGAATTAGCGTATGTCTGACACATAGACTCCCAAGTTAACCTCTCCTACAAAGTTTACCTCGAAGCTCTCCAGTAATGTTTGTATTCTGAAATTACCGTATTCCGTCTATCTGTTCAGCTCTCAGAGTGAACCCACGCTGTAAGAACATCAAAGCAGTAAGTTTCTTTTGATAATTTCAGCGTGTTGGATTTTATTGATGTTAACAACCTAAGTTATCTCTCATACCTGTTGGACTTTTGGCTCTACCCGTGGCATACAGCATACATGTGTCATTTTGTTTTAAAGAAGCGGGGAAAACAGATGTTTAATTTATGCCACAAAAATAACATTTACCAGCCTCTGCTGGTGACGTGTGAGCTGAGAAAGGCCAATGACAGTAACGTTGGAGCCATGTTTCATCAGCTGGGGAAGGGTCACCACCGTGTCCTTACAAGTGGGAATAGTTTAGTAGCAGAGAGGGCAGCTGTGAACCACCCATTTAGTTATAAATGCGCTCTGAGGTTTTAGATTGGCACGCATCAAGACCACACAAGGCTTAAAAGACAGGACTGAACTTGCTTTTGGTAAACCGCAGGTAAAGTCTGCTTTCCCTCTCCACAGGATCCACTTTTTTCTTAATTCAAACGTAATGGTTTTGTTGAACAAGCACACAACTCAAATGCACAAGGGATGGCAGTGCTGTAAGAGAGCTGCAACCCAAGCAGGACACTTTTGGTGCCAGTGAACCGTGGCAAACCAACCAAGCTAATCTAACCTTGACTTTTCTGGTCATTGATTCTAGTGGTCAACAATTTCCTTCGTGGATAATACTTCTAGTCATCAAATTATAGAAGGAAATTAAATAAAGTTAGTAGGACAAGGTTGAAATGATTTGGATGTGTTCCAAGGACATGCCAGCTGAAGGATGTTGAATATAGAGTAACCAAGCGGGAAGGAAAGAAGACCTTAGAGGAAACTCGTGGACGTAGTGAAGGAGGGATAAAGTACATGCACACAGCGTGGAGAAGAAGATCATTTGGAATTTAGAAAAGGAATGCCTATGTAGCACTGAAGTTTACAGTTGTGCAATTATGGGCTTTATTTTACTGCTTGATATCGTCTAACAGTCTACAGACAAACTGAATATTTCTTTCACTTTGCATTGTTTTATGTCCCAGGTGTAGATAAAACTTTCAGATGTAAGTTTTATTTTACACCCCAAAGTGCAAAATCGGATCATGTGTGCCCTATTTTTAACATGCAAGCTCATAGAAAGATCTACCAGCGTCTTCACATTTTATTTATTTTCACATTTTGAGCAGTTCTGGTTGAAATTGCAACTAATTTAGTGTAGTAGTAATGAACCCAGCTGCTCTTTCTCTCTGGGGGATCTAATCCACACATAATTACAGTGTGAGGGGAACAATGAACAATGAACTGATTATATTTTTTACTAAAACACACCATTTATAGGTTTCTGTTTTTTCCCAGGTAGCTGAGAGGAGGGGAGACCTTTTCTGAACTACCATGGCTCCACATCCAGTAGTCCAGGCCATCATTGATCTCTCTGCAGGAGCCACAGGTAAATGCAGTAGCCTGTCACTTAAAACTCTTTCTACAGTAGCCAACATAAACATGTGCACATGCACTCTTTAATGTCTATGAAGTAATCCTGTTGCTTTTTAGTGCTGACAAAACCTCACCACCTATGTCAGACTGAAGGATGTTTTGATGACTCCTATGTTTTTCTGGCTCATTTGTTTCAGTGTTTCTGTTTCTCGCCCGAGCCCGCTATGATACTAATCTCTTCACGGCACATATTGGTTGGCTTTTGTGAAAAGTTTGCCTTTCCTGTAGCAACTCTCTGTATGTGCCGGTTCACATCTGTTATTTACTGTTTTTGTACTTTCGTCCTCCCCAGGGGGAGCTGCGTGCGTCTTCAGCGGGCAGCCTCTAGACACAGTAAAGGTCAAAATGCAGACCTTTCCTAAGCTGTACCGCGGTTTCATCCACTGCTTCATGTCTACCTACAAACAAGTGGGCCTGCGTGGGCTCTACCAGGGCACTAGTCCGGCGCTGATGGCCAATATCGCTGAGAACGCTGTGCTCTTCATGAGTTACGGCTTCTGTCAGCAGGTCATCCGCTTCACAGCCGGCCTGCACAGCAAGGCTGTGCTGAGGTAGCTGTTCTTTATGTTAGCACAAAGCCTGCCCTGGGTTTGTGTGTGTCTGATCTCTAACCGCCTGCTGGTCTTTCTGTCTTTGTTAGTGACGTGCAGAAAGCCTGTGCTGGCTCAGTAGCGTCCATCTTCTCATCGCTAGTGCTCTGCCCCACTGAGCTTGTCAAGTGCCGACTACAAGCCATGCATGAAATGGCATCATCAGGCAAGATTGCCAGTAGCCAGAAGTAAGTAAATAGCCTAACAGTAGGGCGGGTGTTTCTCAAGCGCAGTTTGTTAATGAGCAGTTGTTTTTAAATATTCATCTACTAAAACGCTATTTTAGTGTCTCGTGTACTGAGCAACCGTTCCCTCTGCTCTGTCTGAAGCACTGTGTGGTCGGTGGTGAGATTCATCATAAGGAATGAGGGACCACTGGGCTTCTTCCAGGGTCTGACCACCACTATAGCCAGAGAGGTCCCCGGTTACTTCTGCTTCTTCGGTGCCTACGAACTCTGCCGCACAACTTTTGCAGACTACATGAAATGTGGCAAGGATGACATAGGTACTGCTGTAAATGTTTCCCTATGTTATTAAAAGGTGTTCTGGTCAAATGTGGATGTTAAATAAAGTGAAAAAAGAGTAGACACAAATGATATACTTTATTAACTTACATATGTTATTAAATGTTACTTCTTATAATATAATGTGCTTATATTTGACTTGTGAAGTGAAGAAAATTTTAATACAGTCCACATCTGTGAACGGGATTTCTGCCTATGTCACCTTCGATATATTGACGGAAGTGATGAAGCTAACTACTACCCTACTTTCAATGTCATCAAACTACAAATATGTCTCTGTTAGAATATTTCTGTCAGTACATTTCCATTAGTACACCATATAAACTGCATACTTGCTTGGTGCATGCATGTTAAAGGTGTTGCAAGTCAAACAGAGTAGGCTGCATGCATTTGACTGTGGCTGCTGGAATAACCTTTTCTTCTTCAGCTTTCTATTGTACATTTGCTGGCATGCTTGGAAAAACGGTCCTGTTACATGACTCGGTTTCGATTGCTTCACATTTGAATCTGTAATATTTTCATATACAGAGGAGTTAATGGTTGACTTAATGACTGCAACCTACCTAGGTCATGTGGCGGTATATTAAGCCCAAATCATCACCCCTCCTCCACCGTGCTTGACAGTTGTTATGACGTTGGTCGACTTTGGTCTCCTCAGGTTATTGGTCCAGACGTAGTTCATTCAGATGCATTTTTGATAACCTATGATCTTTTTAGATTGAGCACGTTTTCTCCTGGCAGCCCTTCAAAGCAAGCATTCTGTTTTTTTTATTGTACTGTCAGGAACTTTAATATTTAACATGCTGTGTATTTTGGAGGTGTGGCTCCCATTGTGTTCAGCGGCGGTTTTGGAGGGGCGTGTTTGTGGTTGGTGGTCTACCCTATGGATTGCGTCAAATCTCGTATTCAAGTCATGTCTATGACGGGAAAACAGGCGGGCTTTTTCAAGACCTTCATGACCATCACTCGCACTGAAGGTAAGCACATGAAGGGTTTTATAGTATTTTCCATAACATGTTTAGAAAAGCAGTCTTGGTGTAAAAGACTAAAGCTTTCAGCAGTTTCAGTTTTCACACTGTAAGCTCAGCTGTTTCTTGTGTTTAGGTGTGAGGGCGCTCTACTCTGGTCTTACCCCCACCATGATCCGCACCTTCCCTGCTAATGGAGCTCTGTTTCTGGGTTACGAGGCCAGCCGGAAGCTCATGATGAGGCAGTTTGACAGCTAAAACGGTCCACATCCTTAACACAAATGAAGAAACGGCGAAATATTATAGCCATATGACCTTATACATGGGCTCTGAAAACTGCCACACTCCATCTCCTGTGAGACTGAAGCAACTCGCTTTTGACGCAGCGTTTGCGTCACAGTATTACTCTGGTTCTTACATAGAAGAATTTTTAGTTTTAGTTTTTTAATGCTTCGGCCACTTTGTTAGGTACACCTGTTCTGCTGCTCATCAACCAGCCAATCGGATGATCTGATGTCGTCGTGTTGGCGTTGTTCCCAGATCATCATGAAAATGTTGTTCCAGGTTCAACATTGCAAGTGACCAATCACATTGTTGTGACGTTATTGTTTTGCGCGCCAAGCCATTTGTGCATTCATGAAATTCCAATGTTGCAAGGACTATCAGTTCTGCTTACCGTTTATTAAAGGGTCAGGGTCAGGGTCCGTTGATCGGAGGACAGAGGCGGTTTCTCGCAGTTTAAGTAGTTTTTTGTTTTACGGCGTTTTTTTTTTCCCCGAAGTCGCAAAAGTCACAGCTGTCACAACATTCTGATTGGTCACTTGCAATGTTGATCCTGGAACAACATTTAGTACGATGATCTGGGAACAACACAAACACGACGATATCAGATCGTGCCCAGCGAATCACATTCATTGTTCAAACTGCGCATCAGAAGACGCATGATTTTGGTAAGTGTGAACACGGTGGGGTTGTTGGAGTATTTCAGAAACTGCTGGTCTGCTGGGATTTTACTAGCAGGAACTAGCAAGGTGTACCTAATAAAATGTCTAAGTATAGCACAGTATTGAGCAAACAACCTCTTTACAAGGAACTGCCAGTTTTCTCTTCCGTTTATTATTTTACCTCTACCTCAACAAGGTCATCGTCACATGTAACGATTCTTTCACATGGGATCGGTTACCCAGTTAAACAGGAGAGTTGTTGTGAAAGCCCCCTGTGGTCATACAAGCAACGCTCGGGGCTCTTATCCACTCCACATGCACTACTTGAAGGCACAAATACATTCCTGTCTCTTCAAGTTGTGCAGAGACATGAATAAACAGCTCCTTTAGGTTTTGAGTTTATATTTAGGGCAAAACTTAATATGACTGTGTTAAAGATAGTAAAGTGGCATATGCCATTTCATTAAATTTTATTAACTATTTTTAAATTTTATTAACTCATTATAGAATCATCGGCATCTATGTGGACACCTTAATTTGGGATCTCACCTGGGTTTGTCTGTATGGGTAGTTCTGCTCATAAATTCTGCTGCTTTCAAAAGGAACATCGATATGTTTTAAATCATAGGCTGATTTTTCTTTGTCATGGTTGCCATACCGTACTCCACTCCGTGCTGTGATTCTTCAGTATGTTGAGAACCAGCATTAATCTTTTTTTCCTTGTGTAACCTTTGCCTGCTTATGTGCCATTTCCCATGTTTTTCCCCTTTCAATGCTGAGTTTGCAGTTCAGAATTCTCAATCCTGTTCTCTTCAGTTTTATTCAGAAGTGTAGATATTTTATCCTGGAAATGCTAACAAAAGATGGAGAACTGTTTGTACATCAAACCTGATATTTATTGTACTAATGCAGCTTACATTAAAAGTAAGATTTGTTTTATTTTCCTTTGACTGTAATTACTGTATTACTTTGACTGTAAAGCACAATTATTCAAACGTCACAACAAAATGCAGTATGATAACTGTAGCTGCAGCGTTTTAAACCAGATTATCTAAAACTGGCCATCTAATTGGTGTAAATCATTTCTACTGTTAAAATTATTGTTGTGCATTTTAATATTTAAGTTTTCTGTTAATATATGAAGCATTAAATACATAAAAAGTTATTTTATTAAACGGTGCAACTTCAAAGAGAATGTTTTATGCAGACATGAAGTTTATCGTCATTCATCCAGCAGGGGGCGCCCATCAACTGTCAGAAACTCTCAGATTATGTGAATTAATGAATACATAAAAAAATAACCACATAATAATCCAGAGAGAAGAGGTGAAGTCTGAATTGTCTCTACATAAATCTGAGAAGTAAATCATTTTTACCTTTTTTATTTTTTTAATTTATAAATTTTTTTAGGCGATCTGAGCTTCCTTATTGCAGGTTCCACACAGACAGCCGAAGAGCCCGTTGATCATCTGTGTGGCACAGAGGATCACCTGCAGGCAGCTTGTGGCCAGCAGAGTGCCGAACAGTCCAAGGTTGAACTCCACAATGTTCTTAGGCTCTGTGCATAAGCTCCATAATGTCTTGTCCATCAGGTAGTGGCTGTCACTGTGCAAGAGAGGAGAATTATAAATGACTAAAAGTTGAGAAACGTATGAAATGTGTCACGAGGAAGTCACTCCTGTGCTTTACTCTGTGAGTTCTTTAAAAGGCGTTGTCCAGACCAGTCCGGTTTTGCAGAGAGGCCCATTCTGCAAACCAAGTACTGCAACAATTATACTGTACAGGCCTCCAGCAACACCCACTGCAGCAAATGCAATTGATAAGAACATCTGCAGAGAGAGTAAATGATAAAGGTCAAATGCAATCATGATACAGTTTAAAGACACATTTTTTTTCCATCCTGTTGATAAATAAAACGGGTAGTTGTAGGTGCTCACTAAGCATCTGGTGACATTTTTCTTTCAGTGTTTGCTTTTCCCATAAACTGTAGATTCATCAAGATTAACTACAAGCCAAACTAAACATACTAAAACAGGTCTGTTACTCCCTCCACAGAGTTTGTTTTGCTAGTGTGTATTTCACTCTGTATGTAAGCATGATACCTTAAAAGGTTCGAAATGAATTCTGATAAAACCTAGCGTCAGGTCATGTTAGCAATCCATTAAAATTTGGCTTTAAGGTCTTCAAGGTCGAATTGATGTTTTATTGGCGGAAAATTGGGGGAAAGCTTTATAATTTAGAAACCACAATTCTTACAATTGTGCTGTGTATTGTCAGCATATAGAAAATACAGTATAAAGATTTAAAATATTTCATGTTTGACCTCTGACCTCTCCTTCAGGTCACAGGTCACAGTGATAGTAATCATATAAATACATAACAAGTTGAATACATGTCCATGTTCGTGAACGGAACAAAACTAGTGATCAAAAACGTTTTCAATTAATATTTATTGCTAAAAATTTTAATGAAATGAATGCTACACTTGTAATCTATCCAGATTAAAAACAATATAGTCAAAATTACCTAAAAAAAAAAGAGCTTGTAACAAGGCAGATGACAAATGCTTGCACTTTTCACTTGTTTTTAATGTGCAAAGAAAACAAAATGAATATATAGAAAATACAATACTGTTTCCCTTAAATGTAAATATTACCCAGAGAGCAAGCTAACTCAGGTGCTACTGGTTGGTGCTGTGTTAGGTCACCTTTTTAATTTCTGTAGCAGACTCACATTTCACAGTGTAATCGTAGCTTAACTTTAGAAACAACGGTTCATTAACAGGACTACTTTAAGTTTTGATTTTATTCAAATCTATTAATAAAATCTGTTACTTTATTATAATATTAAAATCTCTCAACTAGTCGCAGAAGATGGCCACTCCTCCCTGAGCCTGGCTCTGCCAGAGGTTTCTTCCTGTTAAAAGGGAGTTTTTCCCTGTTGGGTTTTTCTGTGTGTGTGTTGTTGTAGGGTCTGTCTTACAATATAAAACGCCTTGAGGCGACTGTTGTTGTGATTTGGTGCTATATAAATAAAACTGAATTGAATTACATGGATCAGTCCATTCAGTGTCAACACAGTAAGATCATCTAAAAAGTAGCTCAGCTGAAACTGGACTTGTTCAAATATTAGAAAACTGGTCAGCCTCAGGATATTATGATATAACAATTTTGTCTAAATTCTCCACACGCGATGTGCGTCAAATATCACATCTCTATAAGTGTTTTAAATGTACAATCACTGTCATATTTACATTTTCTGAGAGCTTAAATGTCTATGACTTTACTCTGAAAATATATTTAAAGAGTGTGTTTATTAACACAAAGTATTATCAAAGAAAAGGCATTATGTATTTTGAAATATGATGTACTTTCTATCAATATCTTTTATAATAAAAATAAATTTGGTCCAGTGTTCTGATTTTTCCTTTTTGTCTATTTACTCCATTTAACAATCCATTGAAATAATTGTAATATTGTTTTATTTCATTTAGTTAATTTTGAAAAACAAACAAAAAAACACAGGTAACATATCCTGTACCAAACCAGTGAGAACTTGCAGTTTTAATTTGTTTGCACAGTCTTAGCAATGACAAAAATAAAGAACATTTTTACTTTCATGAAGTGAAATTGTATCTTTTCACTTCAGCTATTTTCCATTTAAACAGGTTGTATATGGACAATTACTACTGGGTTTGGTACCAAAAGTGTACATATAATAATCTTTAAATGAAATAAACATATTATGTTAAGTAATTATCTGCATATGCATAAGGGAGGCTGCAGGGAATTCAGAGACACAACTTGTTAAGATTTTCAGCATTACAAATATAAAATGATAAAATATAATTTATAATAAGAAAAAAACAACATTGGGTGTAGATTATTATAAGTAAGGCAAAGCAACAGAAATGAAAAATGTCAACTTATTTAAGACTTTTCTAACTTTCATGGGTAACGGAACTTGAACAGAGATGATTCGGGTCATGGCTTTTTTAGAATACTTGTAATAAAATCATCAGTGATCATTGTAAAAAAAATAGGTAATTTTGGATTCATATAATTGTATTATGCGGTAGAGGGGGGTGAATAATGTAAGAGAAGCTTTAAGACATATGTATTGAGAAGGGCTGCAGCTATCAGTTATTTTAGCAATTGAATATTTTATCTATAATTCCATCAATTTTGTAATTGGATAAGAAATACTTTTGTCTTATTAATGAGCAATAATAAATATTCAAAAGAGAAAACAGAGGCATCTTAAAATGAACTGCTCATTTTAGAAATTGCAACATTTTTAATAATTTAAATAAATACAATTTCACAAAATTAAACATTCCCATAGTATTCACATGTAATTTTTTAAAGAAATTTGTAAAGAAAAACATTTCTTAATGCAAAAATAAATAAATGATCTCAAGTAAAGTAAAGTAAAATAAGGTATACTTACAATTTAAACTAGGCCATAAAGTAAAATGACCTATAATGTGTCTTCTTGAAAGGCTTTCTTACATTAATAGTTGGCAAAAAAAAAGGTCTGACAGTGTTGTATCGCCTGATGAAGTAGATTTTGTGTGTGTATGTTCATGTGTATTTATTTTTGTGCCTTTCCTTTTTTTTAATCTGAATGTTTAAGTGAATGAGTGAGTTTGTGTCTGTACGCCTTTAAAGGAGCGTGTGGTGGTTGTTCTGAACAAAAGTGAGCATGTCAGCATTGTGAAGTTTGCCCTGTGGTTTAAAACAAGATGTTATGATGGTGTAGATGTTAATAATTAATGTTAATAATAATTAAATATCCAACCTAACAGCCCTACATCAGTGCCACAAAGTTGTATTGACCCAGTAGAGGTTTTATGGCGATTAAAAAAAAAGCGCTCCTGTTTTGGATGCTAGAAACATGTTTTTATGATCGAGTTATTCAAATTGCTCATTACAAATGAGTTGGTGCAGCCGTAGCATCGACTCATTTTTATACAAAATACATTATTTTAGTCACAATGACTCAAACAGTACCAAATCCCAGGAATGATCCTCATAAGTTGCAGTAAGACTGGGAGTCCAAACACTTTTTCTGACATTTACAGGATTCAAATCTCCTTTCAGTCGAGATGTGTGTGTATATGCATATTGATGCTTTACATTTAATGTGTTAATCATTAAACTTAATCAAGCCTGTCTAACCTGAAGCATCTTACTGTGCTCATGTCTGACTCACCCCACAGCGATTTCCATAGCAACCCTCTTTACCAGTTAAATGAATGTACAGTGCTGGTAGCAACACCTGTAGAAGGACAAAGGAGGTGATAGAACATAATATTCAGTCTGTCGTTAGTGGAATAAAAGACTCTGTAAACATGTAAACATGAGCCTTCATTCATGTTTTAAGAAACAGTTCGCACCAGTGAATTCTGACTTTTGCACCCTGCTCACGCCCAGTTTAGATGATTCTCATGCGAGTGTCAAACACACTGAAACAAATCTTTAAACACTAAACTAATTCTCAGAAAACACATGGATTCAATTTAGATATGCACACAGTTTTAGACTGTATATGTAAGTGTGTATTTTTTTCTGAGACTCCAAATTTTCATAAAAGAAATCAGCTCTATCCTTTAGTAAAACACTGAAAAACAGAGGACCACTCACCAGTACGCCCCCTCCAATGAGTCCCCCCATGTATTTCACCTCCTCGGTAATATGTCCGTCTTTGTCATAGGTGACGTTCCAATCAGGGAAGAACAGCACGATGTTACAGATGATAGATATGACTACTAGTGGGTACAGAGTAATAGCAATGCAGCGGGAACATTTTCCAGTGCACATGTCTGCAGATGGAGAAAGTTACTAACTTGGTAGCAAAGTTTGAGCTCGGATGCTAATCGCCCTTTATAGAAAGAGGCTCCACTCCAATGTGACTGGGGATTCATACTGGGAAGATAAATTCATAAGTGGGAGGGAGGTTAGGGTGTGGGGGGTGTGGTGACAGGGCAATAGCAAAGGAAAAAAGGGTCTGGGACAGGCTGCGGAAGTGTGTCTGACTCATGCTTGCTCTGTTCGACAGTTGGAGTCGGCATGATAAGATAACCCCAAATTTCTGTTAATTTCTGTTGGTCACCTTAGTGACACATGGTGGTACTAATGATGCCACAACTAACGAGACTCCAAGACTGTTTTAGGATTAAATACAACTGTGTTTCTTGTATGTTGTTGGAATGTAAAACAGCCAAGATTATTAGTGTCAGAGAGAAATTTAAAACCAGTGTAAGACATCCTGGGGATATGCTGTATTGTATGATCAAAGCACAGCTGGACTTTGCTTTGCTGCTGCTATAGCAACACACAAAGTGGAAGAAAGATCAATATGTCACTGGCACGGTCACTTTGTGCTTGGTTAAACACTCATCAAACATTCTGGCGAGCTGAAATTTAAAATGAAAGAGAATAAGCAGAGCGCCTCCTGCCCAAAAAGAATCCTCCAAACAACACATAGAGTGAATCAGGCTACTTAACCCTTGTAAAAGTTGTAATTATAAGCCCAGGAGTACCTCCCTCACCTGAAGAACAGTAATGTTTGTGTGTCCTAGATTGTATTTTGACTGATTATTCTTTTTAAAAGCAGAAGAGAAGCATCAGAAATACATAAAATCATATTAATGCACAATATATTGGTATGTGAAGTGATGAAGTCCCCATCTGCAAACAGGATTTCTCCCTGTGTTACTTTTGATGACTTATCATAAAAAAACTAATGAAGACAACGACTACACTGCTTTACAATGTCATCAAACTATAGATGTGTCTCGGTTTGGATGTTTCTGTCAGTAAATTTCAATTAGTACACCAGGTACACTGCATACCTGCTAAGAAAACTAAGCATTCCCTAGTTTTTTACAGGAATCTGAAAAACTGTTATTTTCCAAATGACTTTATCAGTCTCTCACAATATTATTGTAAAGAGGAGCCACTCTTCTTTAGCTTATTGATGTGTACTAGGGCTGAACGATATATCGCATTTGCGATAATATCGCGACATGATCAAGTGCAATTTTCTAACCGCAAAGGCTGCGATTATACTCTGGACATGTCCAAATTCATGGGCTGCATCCTCCTGAGGCCGCATTTGTAGACCGATTACGTCACAGCGACGTGCCGAAGGCTGTCCAAATTACTACCATATCCCAGAATTCATAGCGCGGCCCAGCCAAACTCCAGTTTCCAGCAATGGCGGCCGCTACTAAGTTTTAAAATTACTCATACTAATCTTTCAGGGTCACAAAATAAACTTTTAACATATTTTCAGGCGAGAAAGTAGTTGTGTAAACATCAAATATCTGCTCGGTTTATCAAGATATCCCATATTTGCAAAAGTGCTTCGACGTTTTCAGAGGCGTCTGCTACCCACCAGCTCGACAGCTAGCCGGGAGCTCGAGGGTTACTGATGCGGCCGAGAACGGCACAACTCCCGGCACAACTCCCGGCACATCATTTTCAGATCACCGCGGAGTTTCGCTGCTCGGGTTAAACGTAATATATAAGTCACTTAGACAACCTAAAAATGTTATTGTTGGGCTTTTTTCAGTGTTTTGTTTGTTCGTGAGTAAATCGGTTTGGCTGAGATTAAAGTTATTAGATTAGATAAAATAAAACTTTATTAATCCCCCGGGTGGGTTCCTCCTTGGTTTTCACACAGCTGACTAAACGTCAAACAGAAAACTTATTAAACAGAAGTATGAGACAGTCGAGAATTTACGCCAGTGTCTGGTTATATTTTAGATAGCAAGAAGCAGACGGCCGAGTTTATTAAACTCCACCGAGACAGCGGTGACGCTAATCAGAACTAGCTTTCTGATTCAGAAGGCTAGACCGTCCAATTTCACGCCTTTAAAATTTAAAGGCGTGTTTGTGTGTGTGTTTATACAATTGCTATTATGTTTGCACTTTATGTGTAATGTTACTGACTGCAAAGATCAGTAAGATGTGTGTATTTTTTATTTATTAGTTTTATTTATTTAATATTATTTTTTAATTGAATGACTGTCTAGTAGTTCACAGATGTCGAAAAACTGAGTGTGGTAAAGCCACTGATTTTTTTTATGTATATTTCTGCAATCTGCACATTGTACTGACTTTCATTTTAATGTTTACACCAGGGTTCCTTGTCAGAACTTTATGCTCAGATGTTTGTAAGCTAAAAATAAACTATTGTGTATGTTCAAATATACTGTTGTGATTGAAGAAGTTAAATAAAAATGTCAGTCATCAATTCATGCATCACCTCATGTCATCATAACAGAGGTCTGTCTTCCAGGAAAGAACAGTTTAAAATTAATGTAATATAGTATTGGCCATGCTATATGATGTATTGCTTGTCTTTGTTTAATAATACAGAAGACAAAGACCTTAAAAAATAATCGCATATCGCATCGCAATCGCAATATTGGGGCAAAAAATCGCAATTAGATTATTTTCCATAATCGTTCAGCCCTAATGTGTACAGGCATTTATTTATGCACAACTCTTTTTTAAGGCTAATAACTTTTCCAACACCTCAATTCTTTTTCTTTTTTGCTGGCATGCTTGGAATAATAGCCCTGTTGCATGACTCTGTTTCAGCCGGCAGACAGATGGCCTCACGTTTGACTCTAGAATACTTTGGTATACAGAGGACGACCGTGGCTCAGGGGGTTGGGAAGCGCATCTGTAACCGGAAGGTTGCCGGTTCGATCCCTGGGCTCACTGTCCTGGTCATTGTGTCCTTGGGCAAGACACTTTATCCTACCGCCTACTGATAGGGGCCGATGGCGTTCCCTGAACCTCGCAACCGTAGCTTGCCTCCACCAGTGAGTGAATGAATAGTGGCATTGTAAAGCGCTTTGGGTGCCTTGAAAAGTGCTATATAAATCCAATCCATTATTAGTTAATGGCCGACTTGATGATCGCAAGGTGCCAAAGTCCATGTGGCAGCAAAAAAAAAATCATCACCCCTCCTCCACTGTTAGTGACAGTTGGCAGAGGTATTTGTGTGGATACGTTGTGTTTGTCATCCATCCATTTTCTGTCACTTATATGGGTTTTGGTCTCTGGGGCAGCAGTTTCAGCAGAGAAGTCCAGGCGTCCCTCACCACAGCCACCTCCTCTCAACCAGGGGGACACAGATCAGTACAGCATTCTCCTCACTGTAAACGCCGCCCCGATCCATCTGTCATTCTTGTGTTCACTTGTGAACAACACCCTGGGATTCCTAACTCCTCCACTTGGGCCAGTAGCTGGTCCCTGACCCAGAGTGGGCACTCCACTCTCTTCTGGCTGAGAACCACGGTCTCGGACTTGGAGGTGCTAATTTTTCTCTAATTCAATTTTCTCTTTGATCATAGGTGAGGGGCCAGGTAATCTCCCATGGGAAACCCTAATAGGGGGAAACTGCCCTGAACAACATCGCTCCTGGGATCACTGGGGGGCACAAACCTCTCCTTGATAAGGTGGCGATTCATGGAGGGGAATTGTGTTTGATTTTCATCCAATGTGGGGCTGTGCATTATGGTTAAACATGTCCACATTACAATTATAAACCACACTGTACATTCTTTATAGAGAAAATAGACTTTCTCTTTCTTTTGTCCTTTCTCCCTCTTCTCAACCCCAGACAGTCACAGCAGATGGCCGCCCTTCCCTGAACCTGGTTCTGGTGGGAGTTTCTTCCAAAATTTGAATCTGTTCATCTGGATGTAGCGTGTTCAGTGGGAGAAACGTTTCGTCACTCATCCAAGTGACTTCTTCAGTCTCAGCTGACTGCAGGTTTCCCCAATCTTATAAACAGTACATTTGTACAATGACTGAAACTAGCTAACTAAAAGAACAATGGGCTGTGAGATCAGTTCCTTGATCATTAATGTGTAGTTTGTCATGGTTGTTGATTAGTGGTCATGACAACCATTAGGGGACTGTTGTTATGATTTGGGGCTATATAAATAAAATTGAATTGAAATGAATGCAATTCAAATGTTAGTCTACTTACCCTCCTCGAGAGGAGAATTCTTATGAAAGCGCCCTCTGGTGGTGTTTGAAAATCATAACAATCCACTTCACATGCGCCACTTGTAGGTCATTGCTTAACCTCCTATGACCTGGCGTCCACATATGTGGACATCACATTTTGGGTTATTTAGATCAAAATACTCGATTTTGCTCTACAAGGACCTGATATCCACTTACGAGGACATTATGCTGCTACTGTTCTATCGAAATGTTAAACGAATATCCTCATTTTCCTTAGGAACAAAAAATAGGTAATAAATAAATAAAAATCTGGTAATTCTTTGTTTTTACATTCATCAGGTCCCAATCTATGGAAGCCCGTTTCCGCCACTAAAAAAAAAAGGATCCATAACTCAAAATTCTGAGTTATTTTCTCGAAATTTCGATTTATTAACTCAAAATTTTGAGAAAAGTAACTCGAAATTTCGAGTTAGCGCTGCCAATCAGTAATCTATGTGAATGACGTCATTTCCTTGTTACCCGGAAGCTGAAGCCCTCAGCTACAAATGCTACAGCTAAGCTACCGGTATTACATCCAGTCGTGAACGCACAGATTGCTGAGTGTTTTCAGCCTGGCTTCACAAATGATGAAATCCCTGTGTTATTAGCTGAATCACATGGTGTTACTATCAGCAAACATACTCGCGAAAGCGCCAATTTGTTGGGATCCGTTTTTGAGTGGCGGTCCTCTGCACCATATGCTTCCGGGTAACAAGAAAGCGACCTCATTCACGTATATTTTTGATTGGCAGAGCTAACTCGAAATTTTGAGAAAAGTAACTCGAAATTTTGAGAAAAGTAACTCGAAATTTCGAGTTATATTTCTCGACATTTCGAGAAAATAACTCGAAATTTCGAGTTATGGATACTAGCTTTTTTGTTTTTATTTAGTGGCGGAAACGGGCTTCCATACCAATCAGTCCAAATATCAAAGAGAAATTAAAAATGCATGCCGTGGAAGAGTTCGGGTCTTAGGAGGTTAAAGACTATGTAAAAATAGTAAAGTGGCATATGCTATTTAATTTTAACTTACATAAAACCTGGTGTAGCAACTAAAATAATATTTTCATTATGGAATCATTGGCAGCTATGTGTCCACTCTCTGCTGTGATTCTCCAGTCCCCAACATTAATCTTTTTCAATTCTTGTGTAACCTTTTTATTTATTTATTCATGTACGTCAGTGAAACCAAAACTGCCTGATTATGTGTCATTTTATCTAGGACTGGCTAACAATTTGAGATAACACTGAAATATTTGTATATCAAGGCTGGTATTTATTATAATAGTAAAAAGACATTTGTCATGTATTTTATTTTGCTCTGAAGGTTATTACATTAATTATAGTAAGATATTAGTAATATAGTACACTACTAATGTAATATTAGTAATAGCCACTAAAACCTATCAATGGTGTAAAACACAATTATTCAAAAGATATACTTTTTAGATTTTTAAAAAAAAACATAGTAAAACTTTAGCTGCAATGTTTCAAGCCAGATTATATAAAACTGGCCATCTAATTAGCATAACTCATTTCTAATGTCGTGGATTTATTATTACTAAAAAAAGATTGCACAACAGTAAATTAAAATTTTCTGCAATATGTGAAGCATGAAATACAAAAAAGTTCTTCTTTTTTTTTAAATAGTAAAAAATCAAAGAGAATGTTTTATGCAGATGTAGACAAGAGGTTTATCCTCATTCATCCAGCAGGGGGCGCCCATCAATTGTCAGGAACTCTCAGTGTCTGTAGATTAAGGAATGAATAAATAATAAGTATACAGATAAGAGAAGTTAAGTCTCTCTATATAAATCTGAGAAGCAAATCATTTGAGATGTAATTATTTTCACCTATTATTCTTTTAAGGCGAACTCAGTTTCAAAGCACTTCTTTGTTGCAGGTTCCACACAGACAGCCGAAGAGCCCGTTGATCATCTGTATGGCACAGAGGATCACCTGCAGGCAGCTTGTGGCCAGCAGAGTGCCGAACAGTCCAAGGTTAAACTGCACAATGTTCTTGGGCTCTGTGCATAAGCTCCACAATTTATCGTTCTTCAGGTAGTTGTTGTCACTGTGCAAGACAGGAGATTTATAAATGACTAAGAATTAAGAAACATATCAAACGTGTCCTGAGGAAGTCACTCCTGTGCTTTTTTTTTACCCTGTGAGTTCTTTAAAAGGCGTTGTCCAGATCAGTACAGTTTTGCAGAGAGGCCCATTCTGCAAACCAAGTGCTGCAACAATTAAACTGTACAGGCCTCCAGCAACACCCACTGCAGCAAATGCAATTGATAAGAACATCTGCAGAGAGAGTAAATGATAAAGGTCAAATGCAATCATGATACAGTTTAAAGACACAACTCCCCCCCTGTTGATAAATGAAACATTTAGGGAGGGACAAGCACTCTGTTTAGTTTTCCCATAGACTACAGATCTCCTTAAAATTAAGTACAGGCTAAACCAAACATAACAAAAACAGGTTTGCTGGTACTGTGTTAAGTCACTTTTTCTATTTCTGTTGCAGGCTTAATTTTTACAATGTAATCATAGCTTAACTCTATCAACAAAAAGGCCTTCGCTGGATTGCTGTACGTTTGAAGTTTTGTTTTTTATTAAAATGCATTTCTGTACCACTAAGTCCAAAAACATTTCAGTGAGCCTTTTCCTGTGTCTTCAACCTTTAAACATTCTCTCGAGATCAAGAAAGGAGACTCTGCAAACAACATGATGTCTAATTAAATTAGGATGACATCTAAGTAAATTAGGAACCTAAAAAGACATGCTGTTGTGGCTTGCAAATTGCAGCGAATTTGGCTTCTTTTTTTTGGCTTCACTTGAATTTAGCCTCAGTACAAAAGTGGAGAAAATAAAGATTGAACTATACAAGGAATTTTTATAAAATAATCATCACTTTGGGCCAGTTTGTATGACACACATTGGAGTGACCTTGTGGCATATACTTTAACATTTCAGGTCAATAGCTATTTGTATTTCCACTGATCTTACTGATGTTATTTTTAACTATTTACTGACAATTTGCAGAGTTCAAATCTCCTTTCAGTGAAGATTGCATATGATGCATTAATCATTAAACTTAATCAAGCCTCCCTAATCGACCACTTGCAACATCTTATTGTACTCATGTCTGACTCACCCCACAGCGATTTCCACAGCAACCCTGTTTACCAGTTAAATGAATGTACAATGCTGGTAGCAACACCTGTAGAAGGACAAAGGAGGTGATAGGACATAATATTCAGTCGGATATTAGTGGAATATTTAAAAGACTCTGTAAACATGCAAACATGAGCCTTCATTCGTGTTTTGAGAAGCAGTGCGCACCAAGTGCATTCTGACTTTTCAACCTTGCAAATATACAGAATAAAAATGTTTAATTTCTGCAACAGACTGAAAAATAAAAAAAAGACCACTCACCATTACACCCCCTCCAATGAGTCCCCCCATGTATTTCACCTCCTCGGTAATATGTCCGTCTTTGGCATAAGTGACGTCCCCATCAGGGAAGAACAGCACGATGTTACAGATGATAGATATGACTACTAGTGGGTACAGAGCAACAGCAATAAAACGGGAACATTTTCCAGTGCACATGTCTGCAGATGGAGAAAGTTACTAACTTGGTAGCAAAGTTTGAGCTCAGATGATTCTTGCTTGTCGAAAGAGGCTCCACTTAAATGTGACTGGGGAAGAAAAAGCAGCCAGTGGGAGGGAGGTTAGGATGTGGGAGGTGTAGTGAAAACCAGTGACAGAAAAGATATGGGATAGGCTGCGGAAGGATGTGTGACTCACCCTGTGGAATTATAGAGACACAAGCCTTGTGTTGTTCACTCGCTGGCATGATTAGATAACGACGTTGTTTGGTCAACTTTATAACTACACACTGGTCCCCTTATTGACACATGTTGGTGCCGAGCATGTCACTGCTGAGAAATAAGCTGCATGATCAGAGTTCCAAAATGCTTATTGGGATTAAATACAAGCAAGTTTCTTGTACATTGCTTGAATGCACAACTAGATTAGTGTGAGACACATGTTTATATGTCAGAACCCAGCTCAGAGTATGCGACAAGAAATATGGAGCCCACACATAGACTTAGGCTAACGATACCAAAAATGGCTTATCCTCCCAGGACCTGGTGTGTGCACATCACATTTTGGGTTATTTAGACCAAAATACTCAATTTTGCTCTACATGGCCTGAGATCCACTTATGAGGACGTTATACTGCTACTATTCTATTGAAATTTTAAATGAATATCCTCATATGTGGCTCTCATTTTTCTTAGAAACAAAAATCAGGTAAAAAAAAAAAAAAAAGAGTGAGAATGTGCCAAAAAAATAAATAAATAAATAAATGTCAGTCAATGAGCATCCATAAAGAAGAGAGAAGCAGAAAAAGGGATATTCTGGCAGGGCTTTTTACAGTGTACCTGAGTCTGAACTGCTCAGGTGTTCTGCTTCTAAGTTTGGGACAGCTCTAACCACCAGTTACATGAAAAAGATAGACGCAGGGCAAATGGGGCTCGTCTGCAGAGTAATCTTGACCTTGTAAGATTTTTGAAGTAAGTTACGTAAACGCTTGTTTGTATCACTTCGTAAGGTTTCACTTAGTGCTCTGCATCTTCCACTTGCATAGAAAAATTTGGCTAGTTGTCTCTTTGGACTTGCCTTTGGAGGAAGTCTGTGATTTCATTAGTCTCAGGTTTGGTCATTTGTGATGAGATCCTATTCTTTGAACTATATTTGCTTAGTAATGGTTTTTAGAGATGGCTTAATATTCTCAGAGTGTTGAATATAACTAGACCACTTGTCTTTGTTTCTTTGCTATGAGTGGTGTTTTTTTCTTTTATTCTTCTGTCCATTGTAAGTTGTTTTTATTGTCTTTATTATTAACAGAAAAAACCCACCACTGAATAAAGCCAGGCTGTTGTGTGGCCTTGTGGATGATATCCACGTTGGGGTTCACTGGGGTTCAGTCTGCTTTACCTATCCATGGCATAGAGGTGATTTGGGGAAATGATTTGGCTGGAAATTGGGTCTTGGCTGAAAATTGGTTACCCATTAAGTCTGCTATTCTGAATGACAGATGGGTGTAGAAGTCTGTTAGAGAATACAGGGTTAAGCCCTAATGACTTTTATGATCTTCAGACAAAAGGTATGAGGACCTTTAGCAGTGGGATAAGTGGTTATCAGATGACTCACCTGTGAAATTGATAGACCGTGTTAATGGTTTGCGGCAGACTATAGGGCAGGTCAGTTGACAAAACAGAACCTAAAAAAGCCGCAGGTCAAGATGAAACATTTGTGTGACCAGAACTCTGAGAAGTCTCAAGTGGGTAAAAGGGTGACCAGGACACCAACCCCTGGATCTGATGAAATTTGCAGGGTCATATCCTAAAGTGCGGCAAGCGTCAGAATAGAATTGTCTGATTGCTACTCAAGACCAACTTTACGAATTGTTAAACGTGTCGAAACCATATAATGTCTTCGCTTTATCTCTGTGTATGTCAAGCTCTGTAGATTCTCCTTCCTCAGCAATGGATTCAGCTTTGATTGCTAACAGTGTGATGGTGCATTCAGACATGTCTTTTTATTTTCTTTATTGTACTTTTTTATTTATTTAAGAGCCCCCAAAGTCTATGTGTGATCTATCTTTTCTTGTCAATTACACATATTCAAAACGAGTGAGTTTCTTTTGTTGTTGGAATGTATAACAGCCACCACTTCTTAGT
Source organism: Rhamphochromis sp. 'chilingali' (assembly GCF_963969265.1). Taxonomy (NCBI): domain Eukaryota; kingdom Metazoa; phylum Chordata; class Actinopteri; order Cichliformes; family Cichlidae; genus Rhamphochromis; species Rhamphochromis sp. 'chilingali'. The sequence continues at coordinate 12,726,679 of NC_137946.1, forward strand.
GTGAGAGACATGTTCAAAAAGCAGTGTAAGATAACAATGTCATACATCGACACTGTTATTGCATGCTCAACACACAGCTTTGTTTTGCCGCTGTGTACCGATAATATATAAATATATATATATATATATATATATATATATATATTTTTTTTTTTTTTTTTTGCTTTGTTTTGCCGCACACAGCGGCAAAACAAAGCTGTGTGTTGAGCATGCAATAACAGTGTCGATGTATGACATTGTTATCTTACACATGTATATATATATATATATATGTGTGTGTGTGTGTGTGTACTTTTGTAATTTCTAGGCTTAAATGTCTCTGCAGTTATATTGGGCATCAAGCAAATCGAAGGCATATGTATTAGTATATATCAGTACATTAGTATATTATCTAGGCACTGTACTGACAACGAGAGAGAAACTCATGCTGAACAAAACATGTTTGGTGTCTGGGCAACACTTAGGGTGAGGCAAGATTACTCAGCTGCCATAAAGGTTATCATGAGATCTGAAGTTCCCTTCCTCACCTTCCTCACACACAGCAATGTTTTGAGTGCTGTGGATTGTATTTTGATTGATTATTCTTTTTAGAAAAACCGTGAAGTTTGTTAATGCATCTGGAATATGAAATCGCATTTATACAGGATAGATAGACAGAATAAAGTTTGTGTGGAGTGAAACAAAGAGGTGCACTCTCAAATATCACTGCAGTTGTATTAGTATATTTTTTAGTGACTGTAATGACAAAACACAAGACAAATGTGTAGCTGTGGACCAGAAGCATTTATTTTCAAGCAGTTTATTAATATCTGACTCTATGATTAGCGTGAATTATTTGCAATACTGTACTCGTTTCACAGCGGACGCTAATGTGTGTATGTAACAGCAGCCTCAAGCATATTAAAATACCCCAACAATACTTTTAGAGCAAGCATACACTACAGATGTACTGAAGGCAGGAACACTTCTTTTAGACTCCTCTTCAGATGTGGCGTAAATGCAAACAGTCAAAAGCCTCCTGATCAGAAACCTATGCATGCTGTAATTTGAAAGAACAAACATCAATAAAACGAGGGAGCCGCTGGTGAGTGTAACTTATGTGAAACATCAATGTGTGGTCTTTTTACCTCACCTCTTTTTTGTCACAGGTTCCAAACAGAGTGCCAGCAAGGCCATTGATTATCTGCATGGCACAGAGCAACCCCTGCAGGCAGCTGGCTATGAGCAGAGTCATAAACAGCGCAGTATTGAACAGCACCACATTCTTTGGCTCACTGCACTTCGCCCACGACTTATAGTCAGTCAGGTAGGTCATATTGCTGCGTGAAGAAAAGAGGTTTATGAGCAACCAGAACTTATTGAGGATTTTAACAAGTGTCTTTGGAAAACTGCTTCTGCTTGTCACCTGCTTTGGAAAGGTCTCTGCCAATCACCGGTTTCAGATTTGCAGAGGGGGCCATTTGTTAAGCCAAGAAATGCTGCGATGAAGCTGTAAACGGCACCCGCCGCACCCAGTGCAGCAAACAGAATAGATAGGAACATCTGCCAGAGTTAAATGACAATGACAGGTCATAAAAACATTTCTATTGCAGATTAAGATATTTGATATTAACAGTGAATTCTGAGCAGCTTTTAATATTTCACCTCTGTTCTTCTAAGATTTGTGTGAAACTATTATTTATAAGTTTAAGAAAGAAAAGCCAAATAACTGTCCAATGTCCTTTCTAGCTCCTATCCTATCACGAACTACAGACTGACGTCCCAACATACCTCTATTATTAAAACAAGATAATAGTTTCTAGTCAAGACTAGAGATGGACCGATCCGATATTACGTATCGGTATCGGTCCGATACTGACCTAAATTACTGGATCGGATATCGGAGAAAAATAAAAAATGTAATCCGATCCATTAAATATCACGAAAGCACCTCACAAAACTTGCAATACGCCGTAACTCACCTCAGAACGTTAGCACGTCTGAGCAGTATGCCTCACGTGATAGAGCGGCTGTGGCATGCGGGACCTGTCGGTGCTCTGGATAGCATTTGGAGCTTCGCTAGCAACCCGGCATTTCATCTCCGACAAAGTTATCCCCGAGAGAAGTAAAGCAAGTGTGTAAGTCCATCTCTGAATGTTTGTAAAGCATTCCTGCGTTAAGCTTAACAAACGATATATGGAGCGACTGCCTCTTCTTGCTGCTACTTCAATCATGAAACTGCTTAACGATCAGCTGATCAGCTTTTCTGTCGTGAGTCCGTGTCTCTAGTTTGCTTTTGGCCCACTTTGCACCAGAAAGAGGAAACCAGCGGCTGAACAACAGCAGCACGTTTAAGCTTGATCAGCTGTTGTTAGAATTTATTTAATATTACTTTCTACTCAAGGATCTTTTTCTACGTAGCTGACGCTGGTAACTGTGCAGGGGCGGATCTAGCAAAGTTTAGCCAGGGGGGCCGATAGGGCATTAACAGGGAAAAGGGGGCACAAAGACATACTTTTCTTTCTTATTCTCATTTAAAATGTCAAGCTTTTAATAAATAATTATCTGACACCCAAAGTTTTAATTTGATGCAAAATGAATAGAAGTCCATTACTGTATATAGTAACTATTAAGTCTAATATATATACCCTAGTAAGCTATAGTACTTTTTCCTTTGGGAAGGTACCATCTGTGCAGTCTGCAATTTTGTTGAAGAAAGATGTTGAATCTATTTAATATTTCTTGAAAAATAATTGATTTCTGTGCATTTTTTTCACACTGCATCAAATTAAGGTTGATTACGTCGATTAAGCATCATGAGGTGGAGCGTGAGGGGTGGTTCCCTATTTTTTATTTATTTATTTTTGTTGTTGCTGGGAGTTGGAACCCTATTAGTTAGGTTGCTTAATATTTATGCTAAGTACTCTTTAAAATACCAGAATAGGGAGGATGGTGTAGGTTTAAGTTTATTAGATTGATCAGTATTGCTGAACTATGAAACATTTTTTTTGCATACAGGTATAACAGAATAGCTTTAGTGTAGTTGTTGTTTTAAACTTGAGTATGAACTTATACAAAATGCAGCAAGATATTTAAAAAACAGTTTTGTTGATTAAAAAACACTATATCGGATTCATATCGGTATCGGCAGATATCCAAATTTATGATATCGGTATCGGTATCGGACATAAAAAAGTGGTATCGTGCCATCTCTAGTCAAGACTCACAGTTGTGCATGCATGTGCATGTCATAATGGTGTTTTGTTTTGCTTAACTGTCATTGCATTGTTCTATTCTCGATGCAAATCTTTCGTTAAGCTTATTGTTTAATTTGGCAAATTGTTTGGGAAAAAAGAAGAAGAAATGAATTGAGTTAGTATTTGTGGTAATTTGCTGTCTTATCTCACATGGACTTAAATATTGCGTAATAATGATACAACACCAAACATATTTCTTCTTTTTGGAAGTGTCTCTCCGCTTGGTCGCACACCCGTAAACACTTACGTGTGAACTGAATATATCTGCTTTAATGTCCTTCCTCATACTGCCATCCTACCAGTATATCTTATAGCAAAGCAGTCGCACCACATGATGCTATCACCTCCAGATAATTTTGAATTCCAAGTATCCAAGTGTTACAATCCAAGTAGTACAATCATTTTTCTTCGAACGCAATGATGTTGATAGCGCCCCCATGTGTACTTGAAAACTGTCCCCTGTTGTTGTTGTTTTGTTTGTTGCAGTTTTTGCTTAAAGGCCTTTAAGGTTTTGTGAATACAGGACACTTTTTATCCTTTATATAGAGACTTTGGCAGTTCTTCCTGATCTTGCAAGTAGTCATTTAACTACAATTCCTTTACCAGTTACTGAGACGTACCTGTCACCAGAAATGTGTTCAAAGTTACTCACCCCTAAGCGATTTGCGCAGCACCCGTGCTCTCCAGTCAAGTGAATGGAAAGTGCTGACATGAAAACCTGTGGTGGTACACACAGAGTTAAACTACTCTGCATGCATCATCAACAAGAAACCAGTTCAACAGCACTTAAGTTAAGTTCAGCCACTCTAAGCCTTTAAATAGCACCAAATTTTCAGTAAGATTTGAAGAGCTTCTAGATTAAACAAATTCCAGGTTGTTGTTTGTTTTTGTTTTGTTTTTTTCTTTTAACCAACGCACAAAATCTGTACTTGGAGTAAACTATTCTGTAAAACCATTTATAGTCTGTTCAAATTGAGGTTTTACAATATATTTTATAGTTTACACCATCTATCAGACCATCTATTAGATGTAATAATAATAATAATAATAATAATAATAATAATAATAATAAAAATAAAGACTTGGCTCCCACCCTTACAATCCAGCACATAAGAGAAGTGAAAACTCACCAATAAACCTCCTCCAATGAGTCCCCCCATGTACATGACCTCTCCAGTGATGTGCTGTTTTTTCACATACTCTGTGCTGAGGTCGGGGAAGAACAGCACGATGTTGCAGATGATGGACAGAAGCACCATCGGGTACAGAGTATAGGCAATGATACGCGAGCATTTTCCAGTACACATGTTGTCACAGAGAAAACTAACCAACTGTGATTAAAGACTTTCTGTTCATCACGTTTTAGTGCACATCCTTCCTGTTTTTTGGGTTTTTTTGGTCTTCTTTTTTTGAGAGGAAAGACGTCCTACATGAAAAAAAAAAGAAGTTTGAAGCGTATTTGCATTGGTGGCTTCATTTTATTAAAAATAGGGAGCTGGTAGAGTAGTTTTGAGCCAAAACTGAACGTCTTTATCGAACATTCATCCCCTGTGAAAATCGCAGGTTTCTTAATGGTGGTGTCATAATGATGATGGTTCAGTGGTAGGGTCGCTCAAAGTATCCGCTGTAGGGAAAACAAAAGGCCTAACTAATTACACCTGGGCATAAAACCTCTACAAATTTGTGATCATTTATATAAAATCTACAGCCTTTATCTGTTTCACTGATCTGTTAAACTCACATTTTGTTGATTTAGTTATCAAATTTTCACCAGCGGGAGGCTTCCTACTTTTGATACCAAAATAAATTGCTACAAAGACTCAACAAAGAGCAATAATAAAAACTACTACTCCGAAGTCTCAGCACCTCCTCATTTAGGACTGTTTTCTATCTGATTTTCTCCCCCAACAAAAATGGGCTACTCTTAAGCGAGAACACCCTGGGATGAAAACCAGATATGATTGTAGTCTGTTTTTTCATACTTGGGGAGATTTTCTGTGCTTTCTTGTAATCGGAATTCCAGATGTGTGGGAGGCTACAAGCAGGATTAGTACGTCACATGTTTTGGTCAACCCTCCAGTACACCCACAGATAATGCCCTCTCCTACGAAGACACTGTTGTAGCTCAGCTATGAAATAAAAAATGTGAAATTTGTTTCAGAGCTTTTAGCAGAGCATGAGAAGTAGATGTCAGTTAAGTACTTTGCACACAACTGAATTCAGTTATGTTCAAACTGTGCAGTTCTCCAGAAACATCCCATAATAGCAAAGCAGTCGCACCACATGATGCTATCACCTCCAGATAATTTTGAATTCCAAGTATCCAAGTGTTACAATCCAAGTAGTACAATCATTTTTCTTCGAACGCGATGATGTTGATAGCGCCCCCATGTGTACTTGAAAACTGTCCCCTGTTGTTGTTGTTTTGTTTGTTGCAGTTTTTGCTTAAAGGCCTTTAAGGTTTTGTGAATACAGGACACTTTTTATCCTTTATATAGAGACTTTGGCAGTTCTTCCTGATCTTGCAAGTAGTCATTTAACTACAATTCCTTTACCAGTTACTAGTGTTGGGGAGTAACGGAATACATGTACCGCCGTTACGTATTTAAAATACAAAATATGAGTAACTGTATTCCGTTACAGTTACCGTTTAAAAAGGTGGTATTTAGAATACAGTTACTTTGTTGAAATAAATGGATTACACTGCGGTACTTTCCTGTTTCATATTGTCGCGGGTCAGGACTGTTTGGGTTTTGTTTGACAGCCACGTTCTTTTGTTCCAGGCGGCAGCGTTACGGTTGCCATGGTTACAGTTTTTGTTGTTGTTGTTGTTGTTGTTGTTGTTGTGCTAAGCTAACAGGCAGAATGCTACAAGCATAGCTCTAAAGAATGTAGCATCATGGGCAGTATAGTCCGTGTTGCAGGGAGAATGGACTGCCATACCCGTTATGTGTCTGTGAGCAAGAGGAGGGAGAAAAAAGGATAATGGAAAGGTACGAGCAGTCATCGAGAAAAAACGGGAGCTGGAAGCATGTAAATATAATAATAACCACTGCAGCCAAGAAGAGTGCCTGAGGAGCCCAGTTGTAAGTAAGCTATTAAGACTCGACTGTACACCGTGTTCTCCTCCGAAAACAATAAGTTCCGTTGGAGCAGTCTTTCAACGCCTTTCTCTGTCTCTCGCAAGAAAAGTTGACCCACACAACAAAGTAAAGCTATTTTTCGGCTAAAAGCCCAACACGGACCCCGCCGTATTAGTCAGAGGTCCCTTTACTAAGGTTCGGAGCCGCGGACCTTCAGTAATGGTAATAAATCACACAGCAATAGTACATTCACGTTGTTGTAAAAAGCATGATAATATATTAAGTAATCCAAAGTATTCAGAATAGGTTACTGTCATTGAGTAACGTAACGGAATACGTTACAGAATACATTTTGGGGCATGTATTCTGTATTCTGTAATGGAATACATTTTAAAAGTAACCTTCCCAACACTGCCAGTTACTGAGACGTACCTGTCACCAGAAATGTGTTCAAAGTTACTCACCCCTAAGCGATTTGCGCAGCACCCGTGCTCTCCAGTCAAGTGAATGGAAAGTGCTGACATGAAAACCTGTGGTGGTACACACAGAGTTAAACTACTCTGCATGCATCATCAACAAGAAACCAGTTCAACAGCACTTAAGTTAAGTTCAGCCACTCTAAGCCTTTAAATAGCACCACATTTTCAGTAAGATTTGAAGAGCTTCTAGATTAAACAAATTCCAGGTTGTTGTTTGTTTTTGTTTTGTTTTTTTCTTTTAACCAACGCACAAAATCTGTACTTGGAGTAAACTATTCTGTAAAACCATTTATAGTCTGTTCAAATTGAGGTTTTACAATATATTTTATAGTTTACACCATCTATCAGACCATCTATTAGATGTAATAATAATAATAATAATAATGATGATGATGATGATGATGATGATAATAATAATAATAATAATAATAATAGACACTGTAGCTCAGCTATGAAATAAAAAATGTGAAATTTGTTTCAGAGCTTTTAGCAGAGCATGAGAAGTAGATGTCAGTTAAGTACTTTGCACACAACTGAATTCAGTTATGTTCAAACTGTGCAGTTCTCCAGAAACATCCCATAATTATAGTAACCTCTTTGCCATTACAACAAAGACTACAAAAGCTGGATAACATTTTTTTTCTCTTGGAAACTGTGGTTTTATCTCAGAGGTCAAACGTCTGGCTCTTTATCCTCTTTGGACTCCACTGTAAACACTGGGAAACCTTTGGACCACTCCCCCTGTTGCTGATGATCATTCCCGGCTACGGCTGAGCCACTATGGCCACGTCAACCATCAAAGAGTTTCTTGTAACTTATTTAATGCCAGAAAAATGCTACTACGAGCTCTTCCTGAACTTTCACTTTCACGGTGAGGCTTCCGGCTGACACTTTCAACCGACCGGGTGAAATGGAAACTTAATTTTTCCAGATGCAGATGAGTGATAGCGGGGGCTGGGCGGAGGGTGCGTGGGGACGAGGGAAAGTAAAGATGTTGGTTTTTTGGGGTTTTTTTGCCTTTTGCCACCTACAGTGCAAACTTATTTGGAGATCTGACGTTGAGGTACATCTTCATTGTCTGAGAGTTTTCTTTTGTGTTACAGTGCCATGCCTAAAGTTCGTACTAAACAAAACTGCCGGATTCTGGATCATACTGGACACATTCCTGGGTAAGACGCTGTGATTTAATCATGTGTTTCAAAGCAGATCACAGCATACTGTATCAATGACAAACGAGGTTCATTAACAGGGCAGTTTCACATTTAAGAAACAAAACAAGAAAAGACATACTAACGCAATCGCATTTTTCCTCCCTCTAACCTCCCTTTACACGATAATCATGATGGATAATAATCAAATCAACATAACATTTTGTAAGACTCCCTCATTGCTGGTGCAGATAACATCTGGCCAAGCGGTTAAGCCACCGCATTAGCATGTCGTCTTCATGCAAAATGCAGAAACAAATGACGGCGGGAAACGGATTCATGCCACAGCACAATGCACATGAATATTTGCGTATTTATGTGGTTATTACCATGTGGCTTTTTTTAGGGGGACGGTTCCAAAAATTCTAAATTTGTCACAGGCAGCTCTCAGTACAGGTGAGCCAATCAGAATTGCAGGACATTTTCAGTCCCACCCATGAATTTAGAAATAATCCATGCACAAAATTCTTAAGCATAAAACACTGCTCTGATGCAAAATGTAAATCTAGCTGAACAAATGGTTCCAGTATGCTATTTAAAATGCATATGCCTCTTGCAAACCAAAATTGCATCTTTATCTACTCTCCCAACTTTTTAAAACTAATTCACATGTTTAATATAAGCCAAAATAAGTTGAGTAAATCCACTTTTTTCTTTGCTTGCTTGTTTTTTGTTTTGATTTTGTTGACATAGGTCCATTTTAGTTAATATAATAATAATTGTGTCCCAGAATGCATGCGCAACCTGCTTACTGTAACCTCTTTAGTCTGGGAAATGAAGAGTATAAATAGACATGATCAAGCCCACGTACAAACACCATGGGTACACCAAATTTCAGTGCCAGTATTTTTCTAGTCTTTTGTGACCACACTGAGTGTGTCCTTTTGACCAATACAACCCTGTTACTCATATTACCAAAAAAGACAAAATATTTTCAGTTTCCCTCCTTTATTTATAGAACTACATTTATCCTTGACTTTCACAGGTCATTCCACTTGTGTGGTCCTGGGGATTTTTAAGATTTTAGACTTTCAGGTTTTAATATTCTCTTTGATTCCTAGTTTGTTTAATGTTCATGTTTGGTTTGTGTGTTTTTAGCACATTTAGTCTAAAAACTCTTCCCCTCGATTAGTTATCTCACCTAGTTAGTTGTTCCTTATGTTTTGTTTTTAGTTTTGCCTTCCTTGTCTCCTCCTGTGTGATCTGGATTAGTTGTGTCCCCCCCACGTGTCTCCTCTCTGCCTCAATCACACACAGAGAGGTGATTGTCCTTTATCAGAGTTTCTGTTCACTTCCCCCCAGTGTGTGTGTTCAAGCTTTATGATTCACTAGTGTATCGTTTTGAGTTTCCCCATTTTGACTTCGTGTGTTGCTTTTATGACGACCTGCAAACAGTTGATAAGCGGCTCGTTTTTTTCTTTATTTCAGTTTACCTCTCTGCGTCTGCATTTTGGCCCAATTTTAGAATGACGCTGACTGACTCAGATGTTTGACTTGCAATGAGTGCTTTCTGTCTTTTTCATGTTGGTCCAGATATGGACCATTAATTTCTCCTCTAATGACCAAATGTCACCTGATTCTCTGTTGTTTCCATGCAGCACAACTGCCTCAGTTGATAAAGATGTTATGGGGAGGAAGTGCAGAGGGTCTGAGTCTTAGCGCCTTCTTCTTGCAGCTTTATGCTTTCTCGTGTCCTGTTGTGTACGCTATGGCCAACAACTTCCCACTCTTGTAAGTAAGCTGATGCGCAGATCACACCGTTCGTAGGATTTCCCATTCATGCCATGCTTTACACCACTCAAGTTCAAATTCTCAGTCTGTTCATCATGCATGACTCACTTACTCAAGCCCTGCATAGGCACACCCCAAATCCTCTCAACTTAAACACAGTGGGTGACTTAATTTTTTTTACCTTTTCTTTCTGTGCTACCTTAAATGTATTTCACTTGAACTGTTCAACAGTGCCTGGGCTGATAGGCTCTTCATGCTTGCCCAGACAGTGGCGATCGTCTTCCTCATCCTCCATTATCGCGGTGATACGGTCCGAGGTGAGCACATGCATCTGCAGATTTTGCAGAGGCAGAGTACAAAGAGCAGTCCAACATGACATACTTTCACCGAGGCAGGCAGGTCCCTCCACACTAATACAAATAATTAAGCGGTGACAGTGACAGTTAAGACAGTGTCCCCCAGTTTTTATGTTTTCAATTTGATACTGATTTTTGGAGATTTAACACACAGTTGCTTTTTTTTGGCCCTATTTCTCAGGGGTAAAGGATTAATTAAAACAATGCCCGGATCTGGATTGACTCCAGGAGTTAATCAGCGGGTTAAGGCATGATATTTATGACTTGAATGTGAAACTATTGGAAATCTCCAGCACTTGGCTGCTTCTTCACAGAAATGAACTGTGAGTGACACTTTAAGGAATCAGCTGCGGTCATGCAGGGTCTGAATTGCATTAAAGAACCTCTGTGTTTTTTGTGGTCATGCAGAATCAGCCAGATTCTCCAAGTGTTATATTTGGAGCTGTTATATCTGAACATGGAAAAAACAACACAGTGATGTAGTGATTGTAGGGTTTGAACAAAGTCCCTCAAGGACAGGGTGGCTGTGCTTTCAAATAGCGCCACCTTGTGGTGTTGCTGTATTCTTCATATATAATTGTGGTTTCTGTTTCTGTTGCAGGAGTTCTGCTCCTCTTTGCTCTCTGTGGTGTAATGCTCCTCCTGCGCTCCTATGCAGCAGCAGCAGTCATCTCAGTGATACAGGCCTCCAGTTTGGCGGCTTTCATTGCAAGCAAGGTAGCAACTTATCAACTTGCCTCATTTATGAGCTGTTCTATGATAAATGTGATCACTGAACTGTAATTTTTCTTTTTTAAGTGCACGGTGAACACATTTAGTGGATTTGTTATTTACAGGTTCTCCAGGCTACAACAAACTATCACAACGGCCACACGGGTCAACTATCCACTCTGTCAGTGTTGCTTTCATTTGCAGGCTGTCTGGGTGTGGCCTTTGTTTCTTTACAGGTATGCAGTTAAGAATTACTAGCAGACATATGTGCACAACCGCATAGTTGTGGTTATACTAACTGGAACAACTTGAAACTTTTTTTATAGGAAAATGGAAACTCTCCTGTGAGTTTGTCACACATACTGTCAGCCTGTCTCAGCTGTGTCCTTCTGGCTCAGATCCTCTGCTACAAGGCCGGCGCTGTCAGCACTACAAAGAAGACAGTGTAGAGCACAGTGATGATGCTGCCTGTTATTATATTGTGCCTGAGGTTGGCCTGTCAAGTACGGAGCCAAAGTAGCAGTAAATGATTTTTCCTTTTTAATATGTCCAAATGCCACTGTCACGTGTTTTGTGTGAAATATTATGTCTGTTTTAGGTTATTGTGACCTAAGGGGATAGAAAAAATACTTTGTTGACCACCAGGGATTCAAATAAAATGACTTTATTCTCACAGAAACAATTTTCACTGTCTGCGGCTATGACAAAATATTTTTAAGTAATCTGGCAGCTCTGTGTCTTTCTGTTGAGCCATTTCAAATTTGCATCAACATCAAACTAAAGTTTACCAGATTAAACTCGCTGAGTAAACCGCAAACCATTTCAAAGTGGGCTGAAGAGAACAAATACAGAAGCTTTTGCTGGAATATCACTTATTAGTCCCTACTTTGAGATTACAGGAATATTCATATGGTCATACTTTTATTTTTTTACTTTTATGTTTTACAAAATAGAAAAACATTACTTTTGTGATAGATTTTGCTCTTCCTGTTGGTATCACATATTGATCATACTTTCATTATTTTGTGTTGTAATTTGAGCGTCTCCAAAAGTTTGTACCCTTTATCCGAGGCACTCGCACAGTAAGCTCACAGTCAGAGTGCTTAAGTTCATATCTGCAGGATATTTACAGTGTTCAGTAATCTAACTTGATCTTCAGGTATTTTTAGCCACCAGTGTTTGTTTTTGTTCAGGTAGTTATTTCCTAACTTTACTATTTTACAACAGAACACAAAAACCTATTATATAAACAATTTAATAACTATAATTTATGAGGTTCCTTATTTCAGTATGGATTTAAATGTAGTGCAAATTGAATACTTGAGCCACTCATCCCTTTTTTATAGGAAGACTTTCGTTTGGCTGAGGTATCTGAAACTACAGCAAAAATTTCTGGCACAACTTCACCTACTTCCAAGGTGCATGGAGAGGATGAAAGAATTCACAATGCAGGAACTCCAGCAAGACTTAAGGGAAGATGAACAACTTTAATAACTGACCAACGCGTTTCGGCTTGTGGCCTTCATCAGCGTCATAGTAAAACATTGTAGAAAATTGCTTAAATACAAGATAGGAAAAAGAAAAAAATTAAAATTAACCAATCAAAACTTCATAGATAGATCAGATGACATATAACAGGTAGGTAATGATTAATTGGTTAAGTCACGCAAAAGTAAATACTGGACTAGATCATTAATGATGAGGAGGGGAGGAGACATAATCCCCACCTGTCTCAAAATAACACATGTGTGAAATACATAAGAAGAATACTATGAATACACAAAAAAAAGGGACAAGGCAGTATTTAATAATAAAAAGAGGTTCATCTAGCAGTTGAATTAAAAAACAAGAGGACATCATCCCATAGGAACACATTTGTTAAAAGGTCCTAGTTTATGTCTCTAAAATGTAAAATCTCTAAAATGTAAAGTTAAGATGAGATGTCTAGAATGCTACTCCTTTGGCTGAAAAAATAAATAAAATTAATTAAATAAACATTACCCATGCGAGAATAATTTAACCGATAAAATTAGAATAAAAACAAAAAAGGTTCAGTTCACAAAAACTCATTGATAGAAAAATCCTCATTCATACCTCTGGGGTGCAGACTCTTAAAGCGGAATATCCAAAATGCTTTTTTTCTGGATAAAGTTAATATTACCACCTCTTTGGTTTAGTTTAATGGCTTCAATGCATAGAAACAATAATGGTGAATTTGGATGTTTATCATTGAAGTGTCTTGCAACAGGGCTGGTTAGATCAAGCCTTTTGATCGAACATCTGTGTTCATTAATTCGATCTTTCAGAGGGCAGGATGTTTCTGCTATATTCATTTTATTGCATAGGCACTGTATCATGTAGATTACATTTTCAGTTCTGCATGTGATAAGTATCCGAAACTACACAAGGACTGGACTAAAAATCAGTGGCAGCAGGTCTTATGAAGAGATGAAATCAAATTCGATATTCTATTTAGTTCAGATCATCAATATGTATGGACGAGGTTAGAATTGTACAAACTCTATTTTTGCTTTTTACACTGGATTTTCATGCGAGTTCCTGATTTTCACTAGCAAAATATGAAGAAATAAGGGTTGTCATGAACTTTTGCACAGTATTGTGTAACTGTGAAATATTGGTCAACTGTTTTTCTCAGTCATTTTTTGTAAAAGTGTACAGTATTAAAGACACGCCACCTTCAGTCATCCTTATGCCAAAGGCCCTTTTCATATGTGTACACATAATTATCTCTACTTCCTGCAGTAGGAGTCACGTTGCAGGTTGACACAGGTGATTTTCATAACTATGATATCAGGCATTCACAGAAAGGTTAACCTTAACTTCCAGTTGGAGGTGCAACTAACATCCAGTCATGCACAAAGAAAGTCACGCAGAAAAAAATATCCAGTAATAACTACTGTAACATTACCAATTAGAAAACGTTAGCATACTTCTTCATAAGTCCTCTTAAGTCACCTGCCAAGCAGAGCGATATTGTCATTTAAGAAATTTTGTCCAGCACTTTCTGTTCTCTACCAGCTGATGGGAAACTTCATCACTTTACCAGTTCTTCAATGTAGCGGTGAGTTAATCTCTTTTAAGGAAAAGAAACTCCAGCTAGCTGCTGCTGCTGCTCAATGGTGGGAAATCTTGAAAATGACATAAATGTACTACAAGACATATGCAGTAAAGTTTGAGAATAACACACAGGAAATTTTACATTTTCAACACTGTTGAACAAAGTAAGTAACCACCACACTGTTGGACAATAAAAGTCTGAGTTTATTTGCTCTTCACTTCCATTCCACATATCAAAAAACCATGTTGGAAAATTATTTTCTAACATTCATGAAATTGAACCAAGCTGCTCCATGAAATGACCGATAACACATAACTTTTAGAACTGTCATGAGGTTTAAACTTTGGCAAATATCGTATAATAGAGACACAGAGAAATGAGCTGAAAGATTTCCAAACAAAAGTGTTGATACATATACGTTTTTTTTGCATTTATAGTGTTTGAGCATCAAATCGCTCCCTTTCCAAGGCCTCTGTATCAATTCTAAAGTTTTTTTTTCCTAAAACTATCAACTAATCTTTCTATTTACTAAGACTGTAGAGAAAAGTCCAAATACAGGTTTGCATTCAAACAGCTCAGTTTGCTGTAATCTGACTTTATCATAACTAAAAGCTAAGGTATTGAACTGCGGTGTAATAAAATCGAGCTGGATTGGTAATTGTTAATGACACAACTTTTGGCACAACTTTTGTTTGACAGAAGTCTCATGAAACCACTGAAGTGACAGATGTGGAAGAATCCATGTTCCCTTTGGGCTCCATGCAAAGACCACAGCACCATTATATTTTGATCCACCCTAAAATTGTTCCATCAGTATTTGGATATGCCGCACTGCTGCCTAGTACACCTATCAATTAGAGATGGCACGATACCACTTTTTTATGTCCGATACCGATACCGATATCATAAATTTGGATATCTGCCGATACCGATATGAATCCGATATAGTGTTTTTTAATCAACAAAACTGTTTTTTAAATATCTTGCTGCATTTTGTATAAGTTCATACTCAAGTTTAAAACAACAACTACACTAAAGCTATTCTGTTATACCTGTATGCAAAAAAAATGTTTCATAGTTCAGCAATACTGATCAATCTAATAAACTTAAACCTACACCATCCTCCCTATTCTGGTATTTTAAAGAGTACTTAGCATAAATATTAAGCAACCTAACTAATAGGGTTCCAACTCCCAGCAACAACAAAAATAAATAAATAAAAAATAGGGAACCACCCCTCACGCTCCACCTCATGATGCTTAATCAACGTAATCAACCTTAATTTGATGCAGTGTGAAAAAAATGCACAGAAATCAATTATTTTTCAAGAAATATTAAATAGATTCAACATCTTTCTTCAACAAAATTGCAGACTGCACAGATGGTACCTTCCCAAAGTAAAAAGTACTATAGCTTACTAGGGTATATATATATTAGACTTAATAGTTACTATATACAGTAATGGACTTCTATTCATTTTGCATCAAATTAAAACTTTGGGTGTCAGATAATTATTTATTAAAAGCTTGACATTTTAAATGAGAATAAGAAAGAAAAGTATGTCTTTGTGCCCCCTTTTCCCTGTTAATGCCCTATCGGCCCCCCTGGCTAAACTTTGCTAGATCCGCCCCTGCACAGTTACCAGCGTCAGCTACGTAGAAAAAGATCCTCGAGTAGAAAGTAATATTAAATACATTCTAACAACAGCTGATCAAGCTTAAACGTGCTTCTGTTGTTCAGCCGCTGGTTTCCTCTTTCTGGTGCAAAGTGGGCCAAAAGCAAACTAGAGACACGGACTCACGACAGAAAAGCTGATCAGCTGATCGTTAAGCAGTTTCATGATTGAAGTAGCAGCAAGAAGAGGCAGTCGCTCCATATATCGTTTGTTAAGCTTAACGCAGGAATGCTTTACAAACATTCAGAGATGGACTTACACACTTGCTTTACTTCTCTCGGGGATAACTTTGTCGGAGATGAAATGCCGGGTTGCTAGCGAAGCTCCAAATGCTATCCAGAGCACCAACAGGTCCCGCATGCCACAGCCGCTCTATCACGTGATGCATACTGCTCAGACGTGCTAACGTTCTGAGGTGAGTTACGGCGTATTGCAAGTTTTGTGAGGTGCTTTCGTGATATTTAATGGATCGGATTACATTTTTTATTTTTCTCCGATATCCGATCCAGTAATTTAGGTCAGTATCGGACCGATACCGATACGTAATATCGGATCGGTCCATCTCTACTATCAATACCACCTTAACAATTAAAATTGGAGTCTTCTCCCACCCCCATTCTCTGCGGCCTGCTGGAGCGGGAGGGCTAGTAGGAGGAGTTGGCCGTCCGACTGCGGTCTGGGGTGTGGGGCCTCCCTGCTGCTGCGGAGTCGGGGTGGTCTGCCTCTCCCCACCGCAGGGAAAAGGGTAACACCACCTGGGTCTGGGTGCAATTCCCCCCTCCAGGGGCAAGGGTACCTAGACCCGGTTTGTAGAGTACGCTTGGGGAGTGTGATTGTGTGTACAGCGTCTCTTTATGTCTGTCTCCACGTTGGTTGAGTGTGGAGTGAGTGCATATGAGAGCATGAGGGTGGGAATGGATGTTTGTGTCTGTGTGTGCCTGTATGTCTGTGTCTATATGTCAGGTTGGGTATCAGACGCCACCTCTCTGGGGACACCTCAGGCCCTCCAAGGTTTGGAGGCCTATCTCCACCCACCACCACTTCCCCTGCCGGTGGCGGACTCCCTCAGGTGTCGGTGTGTTGGTGGTTCTTTGTGTCTGGGGGTGGGCGTCCGGGTGCACACCGGCTCACTCCTTGGCGGCCGCTTGTCGGGGCCTGGGGCCTGGGGCTCGCTCGGCCCCCTTTGGAGGTGGGGTGCCCCCGGCCTCTCGGCCTAGGGCTCGGTCACTCAGGCGCAGCTGGGGGCCGGCGGAGCTCACGGGCGCGTCACTGCAACTCCCCCTGACTTCTGCTCCGCGGCTGCTGGGCGAGCCCTCATCTGGGACTCTCCTCAGCTCTTACTGGGACAGTGGCGCGGCTGCCCCTCTGTTGGTCTTCCATGGTCTCTTGTGTTCTGGGGGCCTCTGGATGTCTGGAGTTTTGATCTCCTCCATACCCGCTTCACACCCTGGAGGACGGGGCTGTGGCCCCCCCACACTCCCTAGCAGATCATTACATGGAGAAACCTTTGGAATGCAAGCATGCTGATCCACACAGGTATGCACACATGGGTATTCACAGACGCGGACTAAAGCTTTCTTGGCTGCTGCCTCAAAGCACACTGTGCGCTGTCTATCTTGCGTGCTGCACAATATCGTTTATTACTTAGTAAATACTGATATCTATGACTAGCTAGTTTATTGTGATGGTGCTTTGTTTCCTCTATTATTATGTTGCTCTTTGTTGTTTGCTGTCTCCTCTGTTTGTTTTTGTTTGTTTGTTTGTTTTTGTTTTTTTTCTCCATACAGGTGACCCAGGAGTTTTGTTTTTTTTCTCTCTCTTCCCCCCCCTTCTCACCGTCTCTTCTCCCCTTTGGTTTTCTTTCTTTCTCTCCCCCTCTTTCTCTCATTCATTCCCCCTGTCCTATTTATTAAAAAAAAAAAAAAAAAAAAAAAATGACAAAGGATGAACTGAAGCTCTGCCATCACGTAATGTCGCATACTGCTGTTTCTGATGTCATTTAGAGAAAAGAAGAAAAAAAAAAAAAAAAAAAAAAAAAACAATTAAAATAAAAATTAAAAAAATCATGTTCCCTTACAAAAAAAAAAAAAAAAAAACTCCATAAGGAACCATATACAAAGAACAAATGAGCATAATTATATCAAGAAAAACACATTTAAAAACAGAAAAATTGCCAAAACTCAATTCTTTTGAAGTTCAAAACTTCATAATATTTAATAAACTTAAATAACAGTTTCCTGCCTTCTGTCACAAACTTCAGGGAACTCTATTCGTAGAGCTACAGTACATTTGTTACATGTCACATTGTGCTGTTGCATTCAAAGGTGGTCGGGAATAACTAATAATGCTCATATAAATAAAATCATGGGCATCCTACACTTATTAAGAAAGCATCAAAATCCACAAAGTTTTGTGGAACTTCAAAATGTTACCAACAGTTTCCATTTCATGGCAATCTGACTGTTGGGCTCAATTATGAACACTTCATAGAACCAAAACTCAAGCAGATGGAGTCAGTGGACGAGCTGATAAACGTCACGTCTGTAACATATTAAAATAGACCGCTTTTATTCCTAAAGGTTTATTAAGGCACACTATTCACCAACTAGCTTCACCAACAGATTTTTGCTTATTAACCAAGACATTTTAGCAGAGCAGCAGTAAGGTTTCTAACTCATGGGCAATAATTAATTGAATGTTTTGTCAACGTCACAAATAAATTAATATGACAGTGAAATACTTTAACCCGCGCTTGCACACTCAACAAATGTACCAGTGCAGTTATAGAATAAAACTCCAATAAATCCATTTACATTTAGAAAAAAGGGGCCAGTCTCCATCAGTGTTTAAACACAATACTTTTTATGAAATGTGTCATGTATGGCAATGAAAAATGTGCAGTTTTTTTTGTTGTTATTGTTGTTTGTCTAATTTAATGGAGGGAGCCGCTTTGATGTGTATATTAAGAGTAACGGCTCCTGCTATTATACAGTACCACATGCTTAGGGAGAGCATTGGCTTTCACATCCTTTTTTTTGGCAGATCCACTGGATACTCGCTTTGGTTTATGAGGCCTAAAATATTTCATGTTAGTGGAGTTTTCTTTCTTCACCTAAAGAGGAAATCTGTCTACTGCAGAAGTCATTTTGAAACAAAGCCTTTGTCCTAGAGTTGCCTTTAACCACGTTACATATTTATCCTTTTGTAAGGCTGGGAAACATTTTTCTCCACATACTGTTTGACAGTAACTATATTCTAGGATGCATTTGACCTACTCAAACTCAAAGCTCAATTATATACAGTTCACAAAACTTGAGCCTGGCATGTTTGCAGTCTTTAGAAAGTTTAGGAAACTCCACATAGACCTAAAAAAAGTTTAAAGAAGTTTTGGTTTTGCAACCAGCTGACTACACTGGTGAGTCAGCTGGTTTTCAACTGGTTTTCAACTGGTTCTCATTGGCTTTAATGAGTCAAAGGCAAAGTTGCTTGACGGAAATTGCTAAAGGCCAAAATGATTAAGCACAATGCTGCTGCAGGGAATTTGTATCACGATCAGATTTTCCTAATTCCCAGACACACAGAATAAAAATAGGACATTGACCTCGTATCCTCAGTACGCAGGAGTTTAAGAGCTAGAGAAAAGGTACAGTGTTGAATTTCCTCTGGAGGACATACAGCATACTGTATGGTTCTATGTGACAAGTGCAGTTAATATATCCTTCAGCAGCTCAATAATTTAACATTTTCACCTTCATTCTTGACACATTTGACTCTAAAGTGTTTTTTTTAACTGGAGTGTAAAACATTACCTTTGCTCTAGAACACCTTCAGGTGTTTCCATCCACCGGATAATCATAAACTCATTAAACGACGATTCATTTAACCTTCTGCACTAAGAACATAATGAGTTACCCATTTTCCAGTGTCTTTGTCCCGGGTGTTATCTGAACGGCTGGTAGAATTTGCGCAGTTCATCCCAGAAAAACAACGAAAGAATGGTGTGTGGACCGAGTCGGAAATAAGACGCTCCCAGGCCTTTGTAAAGCCCCGTCAATCCCTCCTTCTTCAGGGTTTTGGAAAAGCAGTCAGTAAATCCTTTATAGAGCTGACCCTAAAAAACAAGAGAGTGATTGTTCTTGTTCTACACCCACCTTGTATTTTTGTTCAAGCAATCTTTCTTGTCTAAACCTGGAGCCAAGTGACCAACAATTTCTCCCACACAAATGGGAGATGACACAATGAGGGATTCACAGAGGATGAATACAATGAAAACATATCAACCACGCCGTGAGCTAGGATCTTCCCTTCACTTCATACTTCCCCAGTCTGGCCCCTGTGCTCACCTTGCCCAAATGATCCACGGGCTGGTTGTAGAGCCGCGTGCTCACCACATCAAAAGGAGTCATAGCCAGCACCACCACCACACTACTGATCATGCCGGCGCTGAGGGCCACCAGCCAGCTGTTCGCTGGAAACACCTTGGCAACAGAAGAAAATAATATTACAGGATGGACAGGTTTAGAGAGCGTGCACACGTGGGCCTGCGGTTGCAGTAGAAGTAGAGGAATAAGTCATTATCAAGATAGCAGCATGTGTGCAGCCACTTCTAATTTTAACTCCTCATAATTGCACGGTTACGTGCAGCGAACCAGAGGAAGGAGGCTCTATTATTATCGAGGTCATTCCATCTCAAGTTACCGTGCACCTTCCGATTCACCTGCTAATACAGCCCAACGTTTGGATATATGAAATTTTATTTGTTTAACACATATTGTAATTTAAAAATCATCCGTCGATACATTTCAAAGTTTTGTCACACTTTGAAATCCGAGGCAATCTTTAACACGAGTTTCTCAAAAACAGTTAAAGACAAAAGCCTGACATTTTCACTTGTCTTTCTTACCATCCAATATAATAAAGCTATTACAGTCCCATATTTAAGCACACCCTTTAAACAAATATCTAGAAACTATTTGATGTTTCAAGCTGAAATTTCTGGACTCCCCAAAGATATCCCCTTATTTGGTATTTGATGATGATGGAAGAGAGAGCTGTCAATGCATAGTGTCAGCCCGGCTGTAGCACAACCCATATGATGGAGGGAGCTTTGCACAACACCTTGCAATGTCCTGACTCAAAATCTAGCATGTCAGCATTTTTTTTTTTAACTCTACGGCAATAATTTTGTCTCTTCTATTTTTTGACAAATCCAAAACCGCATGCACCGCTTCAGTTCCCACCATCTGTTTGAAATCATTAGCCAATTTGTCCATCCTTATGAAGCACACTGTGAAAGACGGAAAGCACGACTCACTGACGAGGACAGGAAAGAAAGACAATATATTGCCCAATGACCACAATAACACCCAAATTAGTCATAGTCCGGACTGTCATAGAAGTTCAGCTATCGCTCT
Organism: Rhamphochromis sp. 'chilingali'; assembly: GCF_963969265.1. Taxonomy (NCBI): domain Eukaryota; kingdom Metazoa; phylum Chordata; class Actinopteri; order Cichliformes; family Cichlidae; genus Rhamphochromis; species Rhamphochromis sp. 'chilingali'. The sequence goes on from NC_137946.1 coordinate 12,747,651, forward strand.
TGATTTTATACTTTTTACCAATTTTTTCCATTTTTAGTTATTTTATTCTGGCACAGTTAGTGTGGACCACCCACAATTTTGCTGTACACGTACAATGACAACAAAGGGCAATTTTATTCTTTTCTATTCTAAATACAAAGTTCTTCTTCTTTGGTTTAATAAAGCTAATTATGCATGAGGTAATGGCTGAGATGATGGGAGGTATGTTCAAGTCCACCTCCATTCTTACTCACACAACCAACCAGTTGGGACAGCGTAAAGTAAGTCAGCCAAATCAAGGAAGTAGTAAATTAAAAGTATACACAAATGTAAGGATTTTTGCTAATATAATTTTTTGGGAATTTCTTATTAAGGAACTCTTTTTTTTTTAAAACTAGAGCTGGGTCACTGATTTACATCATGCAGACTGATGCTCTAGTTACGCAAGCCTTGTATTTTCAACAGGGGGCCAATAAAAGGTGTCGAATTTCCATTCCAGGGGAGTGGAATACAGAGCGCTTTGTCAGTGTTACAGCGGGCGCTTTAGGAGCCTGTAAACAGCTACTGACTGTAAATCACCTTCTCAAGCCTCTAGTACTGTTTTGGTCTTGTAATTAGACAAGAATGTAAATAAGGAGTGTTCAGATGTGTTACCTAACCGACACTCACTATACAAGCAGACTCTAAAAAACAGTCATGTTTATTTTAAACAGTGTGGACATATGGAAAATATGCACACATGGTGGAGTAGTGAAGAAACAAAACTCCCTCTGTGAGCCGCCTTCTACCTCATTTTCATGTCAAAAGCAAATGAGCCACACACCAACCTGCAGGTCAATGACGAGCTCCTTGGAGGAGGAGAAGGTGGACAGCTGAGCGGCCGACCCCACGCTGACCCTCGGCACTGCAGCGCTAGAGCCCCTCCACAGTCCCAGAATGCCATGATTTCTGTAGATGGCAACCAGGGCGTGGGTCATCCCCTGTGGTGAAGACGAGCAGCATTTTAGGACACTGTTGATGCCTCCCACTCATATTCGCACATTCACTTTCTCAGGTTACCTGGTGCTTGTACTGATGACCAACAGCGATAGAGGAGGTGGCCTGACTCTGCAGGTGAGTCTTCACCTGTCAGTGGAGACAATTTAAGTTTATCATTGACCACAGGTGAAAGTCACAGTTCACTTTAAGGTCACGCCTGAATAACTTTTCACAAGGCAAGTGGGCAAAGCCAGCTACTGACCAAGTATATGGGGCTGCCCATCACAGCTCCCACCACTCCAGCCATAGCCCCTGCTACTGTGGTTTTGACAGCGTTGACCCTTCCATTGGTGTGGATGTAACCCGAGGACTCTATGATGGCGTACGACCCGAGCCTGACTCCATTCATAAAAAACTGATAGCATAGCCCGGGTACTAATCCTTTCTGTAATCCCACTAGTCCTTCCACTTTGCCGATAGTATAAAAAGCGTGGAAGACGTTGCGATAATACACATGGTAGGATCCGCGGCTCTTTAGCTCTCCCTGAAGTTGCATGCGCGTTTTGACGACCTCCAGCGGGTTGGTGAACACACAAGCGCCGCATGCCGCCACTCCGCTCAGCACGAAATCCATCGCGATAGACCGACCGAGTGACCACCGACTGGCCGACAGATGTACGCTTGAGACCGGCCTCCAGTCTGTCTCGTTCTTCACATCACTGGACTTTTGCTAAGCAGCTACCCCCTCCCACATACTGTACATCTGTACAAACCACGACAGCTGAGTACAATACAAAGAAGACATAAGAGTACTTCAATGCGCCTCGTAATCTCAAAATTTCGATACACGAAATAAGAAAAATCGCTCATCTGCTGAAGGCAGCAACAAAGCAGACATATCCAATTGCGGTATTTAGAGAATTTCAACTTATGCGTGATTTCATTTTATTTCTCTGTTCCGTGAAATCATATTCACCCGTGCTACCAATTCTTTTTTTATACACAACAACAACCATTTGGAGATTTATAAATGCGCAGTGAAATTAAAATAAAATAAATGGACATTAAAAAATATAAACAGAATGCTGTTAAATACCATATTAGTTACCACCATACTTGTTAAATATCTATTCATCAGTTGCATGTTGTTGCCTTGAAATTTCATCGTACACTTTTTCTGGCCCCTAAACATCTCACGTTAGAGATTCTACTGGTGCGTGCTACGTAGTTCATGTAACGCGTCTCTGCTCAGCCACTGAATTTGGTCCTTAATCTTTGTGCTCGGTTAACAACAGTCACAATAGACAGACGTGATTGGATCAACGATTGCTGGCGCTAGATTGGATCGACCAGGTGACCAGTTCACCCATTGTTTTGAATTACCTGATGTGATAGTTTTTGGATAAATCCTATCAGAGCTACTTGCATCCAGCCACAATTAAAAGGAAAAAATAAGAACTATTACCTAAGACAGTGTTTCTCAACATATTTCACATTAGAAAAATAAATCACACGGCACACCACCAAACAAAAATGTCACAAAAAGCATGTAATATTTTTTTCCCGCACACGAGGTATAGTGGAACTGGCTCGGTTTGTCCCCACAGTATACCTTTATGCTTTCTTCTGAACACTACTCATGCAAGGGCCTTCATCTGGGTCGGAATTTTCTCCAGGACCCAGGTCAGACGGACTACTTTTTCCTACTTTATCTATTGCTATTATGTACGGAGCCCCCCAGGGGACATGGGAGAAAAAAAAATTACGGAGGAAAAAAAAAAAAATTAGGGAGAAAAAAAAAAATTAAGACGGACTTTTGCGAGATCTCGCAAAAGTATTGCGAGCGCTCGCAAAACTCTAACAATGGCGGCAGCTACTTAGTTGTAATATTACTCTTTCTGGGTCACAAAATACACTTTTAAGATATTTTGAGGCGTGAATGTAGTTGTGTAAACGTCAGATACCTGCTCGGTTTACAAGACATCACATATTTGCAAAAGAGCTCCAACGTTTTTGGAGATCTGACACCCACTAGCTCGAAGCTAACGGGCGGTCGAGACCTACTACAGCCGGGAGGAACACCGCTTTCCCGGCACATCGTGCCTCGACCTCCCGGTCGGCTTCGAGCTGGCGGCCACTAGCTCGAAGCTAACGGGAAGTCGAGACCTACTACAGCCGGGAGGAACACCGCTTTCCCGGCACATCGTGCCTCGACCTCCCGGTCGGCTTCGAGCTGGCGGCCACTAGCTCGAAGCTAACGGGAAGTCGAGACCTACTACAGCCGGGAGGAACACCGCTTTCCCGGCACATCGTGCCTCGACCTCCCGGTCGGCTTCGAGCTGGCGGCCACTAGCTCGAAGCTAACGGGAAGTCGAGACCTACTACAGCCGGGAGGAACACCGCTTTCCCGGCACATCGTGCCTCGACCTCCCGGTCGGCTTCGAGCTGGCGGCCTCCGAAGAATGCGGCTAAAACTTTTGCGAGATCTCGCAAAAGTCCGTCTTAAATTTTTTTTTTCTCCCTAATTTTTTTTTTTCCTCCCTAATTTTTTTTTCTCCCATGTCCCCTGGGGGGCTCCGTAATTATGCACTGCGTCATCTCACAGAATGACTTTTTAATTCTTCGTTTTCTTCTGTTTTACTGCAAGTTGCCAACCCATTTAATTAGAGAAGGTAGTTACACTGCCCTCTAGTGGAAGAGAATGTAATTGTTCTGCCCATTATTCACGCCGATTGCTTACAGTACTAAGGTGGAACCAGATAATCTTCCACGGCACATCTGATCATTTCGCGGAAAGGTGGTTGGGAAACACTGACCTAATACACAGTTAACAGTTAATTTCAGATTTTTTTGTTCAATATGTTGTTGAAGCATCAATTACTTTTTTTTTTAAATAGTATGATGCTACAAGCTTGCCAGTTTCTCCCATTCTTCTTTGCAGAACCTCTGTAAGGACAAGAAAGACATTGTGGACAAAACAAGACACCCCCCATAATCTTTAGTGACAATATTGTAGTTAGTTAAATGGTCTGATTGTTCAAATCTGTATTTTCTTTGATTGTGGTAAAATAATGTGTGCCCCAGTCTCCAAAAATGACATAGTGCAGGAAGCGTAGTTATTCCTCCGTTACACCACAAGAGGGAGTATCCCCTAAAATGAGCAGCTCTAGCGGGAGTAAAGAAGCCAGCCACTACCCATAAGGCAGTGCGCCTATAAGCGTTATGTGAGACTGCAAAAGTGTGTAACGCTGTGCTATGTCCATGTATATATTTGCAGATGCAGTAAAGGCGAACTCACAAAGCCACACTGGTTTCAATTCATTTTAATTCAAGTGTGCAACACCTCTCAAGCTCCATCATGTTTGATGGGGAGTGTTGTTCCACAGCTATTTTGAGATCTCTCCAAAGATGTTCAGTCGGGTTCAAATCTTGGCTCTGGTTGCAAAGTCACTCCTTTGTTATTATTTCTGTGTTTAAGGTGGTTTGAAGATTAACTTTGACCCAGTCTGTGGTCTTTTCCCTTCCTTTTTCCAACCTTGATATTTTTCTCACAGTTCCTGTGGCTAAAAAACAAAAACATACCCACAGAATGATGCTACCATCATTGTAGATGGAGATGTGGTGCTGGGATGATATTGGCCAGGAAAAAGAATTTGATCCTTGTTTCGTCCGACCAGATTTTGTTTATTGTGGTCTGAGAGTCCATCAGTTGCCTTGCAAGGTTCTCCACAGAGCAATGCTGGAGCTCTGTGAGAGTGACCATGAGGTTCTTAGTTGCCTCCCCAATACAGGTCCTTCCTAAAGTCAAAGTCAGCTTTACTGTTAAAAACCATTTGTTCAGGTCATACACAGGAATTTGAAACTGCAGTGCTCCCACAGCCCCCAGTCTTACACTAAAACAACAGAAATCAATCTCAGAGCAATCTACCTCAATTGCTCAGTTTGGCTGGGAGGCCAGTTCTAGAAAAAGACCTAGTGGTTCCAAATTTCTTTCATTTGTGGATGATAGAGGCTACTGTGCTCATTGGGACTTTCGGTGCTGCAGTTTTTTTTTTATACAGTTCCCCAGATTAAGGCCTCTATACAATCTTGTCTCTGAGGTCTACAGGCAATTCCTTGGACGTCATGGCTTGGTTGGTGCTCTAACATACACTGTCAATGATAGGACCCCATATAGACAGGTATGTGCATTTACCAACTAATGTTCAACCAACTGAATTTACCACAAGTGGACTCCAGTTAGCTTGTAGAAATAATTGTCAGATGATCCGTATAAACAGGATACATCTAAGTATCATGGCAAAGGCTGTGAACACTTGTGTATGTGTTATATTATTGGCAATAAATCTGTAAGAACTTCAGGCCAACTTTTTTGACTTTATCCTAATGCTTCTTCAAATAGTGTCTATAACTAAGGTCATTGCTCTGGTTAATATCCATGTCTTCAGAACTCAGAAGGTTTATCATACTATAGTATGTCAGATACACCAAACTGAAAGCTGTTTCCCTGAACAGCTACCCTGAGGTACCCCTGAGCAAGGTACCGTCCCTACACACTGCTCCCTGGGCGCCCAGTGGCTGCCCACTGCTTCACTGAGTGAATAGGTTAAATGCAGAGAGGAATTTCCCCACGGGGATCAATAAAGTATAAAAAAAAAACAACTACAAGAAAGGTTTCCATCCATTCTAAATGTACTCTATATTTCCAAAAGTACTTGCTTGTCTGCCTTCACATGCATATAAACTTGAGTGGCATCCCATTGTTAATCTATAGGTTCTATAGGGTTTAATAAGATGTGCCCCACTCTTTGCAGGCATAACAGCTTCAAGTCTTTCTTTCACAAGGTTTAGGAGTGTGTTTATGGGAATTTTTCTGGGAGCATGAAATTATCCAAAATGTCTTGTGAAAGAGTTCCTTTCACTAAAACTAAGGGGCTGAGCCCAACTCCTGAAAAACAATCCTACACCATAATCTCCCCTCCACCAAACTTTACACTCGGCATAATGCATTCTGACAAGTACCGTTCTTATTGCAAACGCTAAACACAGACCTATCCATCAGATTGCTAGACGAAGAAGCATGATTAATCACTCCAGAGAACACATCTCCACTGCTCTAGAGGCCTTTGGCGGCATGCTTTACACCACTGCATCTGAAACGTTGCATTGTGCTTGGTGATATAGCTGCTTCACTATATCACCAGATCTCTTAGATCAGGGGTGTCAAACTCAAACACACATTGGGCCAAAATTCAAAACTGGAACAAAGTCGCGGGCTAACGTTAATATTTATTGAAATATATTTATTCCTCCAGATATGAGAATGAATCTTTTCTTATGGACTCAAACAAGTTTTGCTGAAAATGTGAATATGGAACAAGCAAAGCTTAATACTAAACAATATATATATATTAGCTGTATAATACCAGTAGGCCAGCTCTAATAGTAATTTGTTATGGCTTTGCGGGCCAAATGTAATTAGGCTGCGGGCCAAATTTGGCCCGCGGGCCAGAGTTTGACACCTATGTCTTAGATCAAGAGATCTTTTGCTTTTAGCCATACCAAGGTCGAGGCTGGTTCATAGGGGCGATCGAGCATTTGCAGTTGTAGTGCCTAAGCTGTGCAATAGTTTACCCCTACACGTCAGACAGGCTCCTACTGTCAATCTTTTTAAATCTTATCTTAATTTGTATTTACTGGCTTTTAATACAGCATCGGAGTTATTTGTTAATTCATATTTGATGTTTGGTATCAATATTATAGGTTATTTTACTAGGTATTTTTTATTCTTGTACAGCACTTTGGTCAACGTTCCTGTTGTAATTAAATGTGCTATATAAATAAATAAATACGGTACTAATGGAAACAGACTCCATGAAGCTCTCTATGCACTGTTCTTGAGCTCATCTGAAGGTTACATAAAGTTTGAAGGTCTGTAGTGATTGACTCTTCAGATAGTTAGTGACTTCTACACAGTATGCACCTCAGCATTCACTGATCCTGCACTGTGATTTTACATGGCCTACCACTTTGTGGCTGAGTTGATGTTTATGCCGATCACATCCACTTTGTTATACCACTAACAGTTGACTGTGGAATATTTAGTAGTGAGGAAATTTTACAACTGGACTTGTTGGACATGTGGCATCCTGTCATGGTATCCCCGCTGGAATTCACTGAGGTCCTGAGAGTGACCCATTTTTTTTAACAAATGCTTTCAGGAGCAGTCTGCACGCCTACGTGACTGATGGAAGGGATTGGAACTCCTGAATTCAATGATTTGGATGGCTGAGTGAACACTTTAGGCAACATATTTAATGACATTAAAGGATGTAAATCCTCTTTTGACTTATATGTTTACATTTTAGAATTTTTGCAGCAAACACAGATTTACCTTTCTGTTAAGGACACTGACCTCACTGTAAAATGTGTGTCATTGAGTTAAAGTTAGAAACACCAGGTAACCAGGGCAGCTCCGCTGAGCTCAATTAGAGATTACTGCGTGAGATAGAACAGTGACTTCCACTGCTGTTTTTAATCACATCTCTGTTTAATCAGATGAAGAACACTTACTGCTCAGCTGCGTGAGGATCACGAATATTCTAACAGCTCCAAAGTGTGTGCACTGCAAATATAATGAGATCTTAACACAAAATTAATTAAATGGTCTTAGTGTAGTATTGAATATTGAATATATAGTAGTTGATCAAATTGTCTCGTGACAGGACAATGGAAGATTGAGCATAAAACCCGGATAAGACGGATGTTTTTCCAGACGATTATCATTTCTGTGACATCAACTTTGATTTCACAGATGAAAACATAGTGGTCAGATCCTCTAGACTGTCACGGTCTTTGGACTAATTTGATTAACCTCCCCGTCTGGGTCGGTGGGTTTGTTTGTTTTTCATCACAGAGCTGGATTAGACGTGACAGTAAAAACGGTTTCACCTCAAACCCTTTTAAATAGGATTTGTGCCGAGGGCGGTTTGATGCACACAGTGAGACTTAAAACAGCCAAACAGGCCCAGAATTTCTGTTATTACTGTTATTTCTTTATCGAGCCACTATATAGTCGTACAGAACTAGTGCTGTGGTGGCTGCACTATGCCACCACATCAGATCGTGAACTGTAAAAATTCCTCTCTGCTTATCTCATCAAATAAAGGGATAAAGGGCCATTCCCATATAATGCAAAAAATTAACAATTAAAAAATTAAGCTTTTGGAAGGCTGAATGCATTTATTTGTTCTTGGCACAAAGATCAATAGGATAACAGTTTTTATATTGACATTAAATACTTTTGTAATAAAAGAAATGCAACTGCTTGCAGTCCCATAATGTAGTGAATGTGTAGTTAAGTCAACATTACAAGAATAGTATTACAACACACTAACTTTTCTGCTCAATCAAAGGCGATATTCCCAACAGCTACACTGTGCAAGCAACTCATTTATTTATTCTGTCCTCTTTAGGTAGATGATCTAAATCCTTCTTCTCCATTTCCTCAACAACCTGCCAAATCCTATCACCTGCCATGTGCCCACATAATCTCTTTCTCACCTGTTCGAGCGCATTAAAATGCTTCTGCAAAGATCTGAATTCACATACATAATGAGTATAAATCCCGCTTACTGATGAAGCTAAGGTCATACAGAAATAACATTCCTCAAAGTTTGTATTAACAAATGCTGCGGTGTTTTGCTCTCGCATACACCCCGAGGAGATAATCCATTTTATTTCTCTCCAGCCTGCTTCTTCTGCCAATACACCGTGTTGTTGTTGTGAAATTTGTAATGATGCTATTCACTAATTCTCATTGGTATGATTCACATATGAAAATGTACCTTGGACAAGGAAAACAGGACAGTTATAAATAACAATATAGTCTGAAATGCTCACCCCAATACTCACCAGTGGCTTCTGCCAAGTTGCTCACTCCAATAATGTCAGGGTGTAATCCTCACCAGGAAGGAGGATTTCAGGTGCAAAGTAAACCTTAACCTGAAACACTGACCTGTCCAACACATCACACAGTGACGAGAGGAGGAGAGAGCAGGTTTATTCAAGACACCGACAGGCCAGAGCTGTACATTAGTGCTTATATTCTAATTAATAGAAGGCAAACAGGTAAAATAGTAGGAAAATATAAGTTGGATGGCGTTCAATTGGATTTAATTTGTTGGCCTCAAGCTCTGATTTAATTTGCTGCTTTAAAACAAGGTAAGTTGGAGTTCATCATGTACCTAGGTATAAAGTAAAATCTTTTTTTTAATTAACCATTGTGCATTTTTTGATTGTGACAATAGCCTAATGAGATTTGTTCAACTGTCACATGATACATTAAAATTACTTTCTTCCAGTTTTTTTCTTCTACAAGCTAAGTTGCGGCGTACATCTGTGTCGTTTCAAGAAATTTACCAGGTAAGCACCAAATATTTGTAACATCAATTCAACTTTTGACCAAATTTGAAATACTGTCATGACTTCCTCTCCCGTCTCTGAGTTATCGTGTTAATACATTTGCTTTTGCAGTACATTAAAAAGTCAGTGCTGGTGACACTGAAGCATAAAAATAATTAAAACCTGAAAAGTAATTATAAATAGCACTGAAAGAGCTACATTCAAAATTAAATGGGCCAGAAATATTATTCAGTGGCTGTACAGAATCATCAGATAAAAGTTTGTATTGGCACCATCGGGGTTTCTTCCTCATATGCATAGCTACATACATTTACTTAACAGAACTGTTTAAGAGCAAGGAGGTCATGCATAAGTAAATCCCCTGTATCAACAACCAAGATTAAGGAGGCAGACATCTGATACACCCGGGGCTTAGCCCTAAAGGGTAGTATGTATGTGGGATTGGGATTGGGGGGGTTAGAAATGACAAAGATTAATAGGCTCTGTTTTGAGTTTTGTTCAATAGGGAAAAATATATATCACATGTGCAGGACACCTTAAACTACGTAGTTTTTTAATTAAGCAGCAAGGCAGAACAAGGTCAGGGCTGTATCAAGACACGAGGACTACACACCAATTCAACCAGACCCAGAACTGATCCGGAATTAAAGCAGGACTACAACAGTTCAAAATCAGGACTACTTAGGACTTAACCAAGACAGAATCAGAAACAGAACTAGATGATAGTAGCACTAAAAATCATCATAGACCTGCACTACACTTATTGTTTAATTCTACCAAAGTCCACTATTTAGATTGAGAAAAGTTTATATAATTATTTAGCCTTGTTGTGCAAACAAGCCTGCAAAACTTAATAAATATAGAATTTGAAAAATAACAAACCTAAAAAGAAACACTTGGTACGAGATACATGAGGACCTATGATACGGTGATACTTTGGGTAAACAACCATTTGACTAACATGTGTGTCTCACCTGCTCTTGTTCCCACTCAGTTCTGTCCTCATTCTCCTCTCTCTGTTTCTCTCTTTTGATGTTGTACAGTAAAAAAAATGTTTTTTGTTTTCCATAAAGTGTATGTAAGTATCTGGTTTAAACTGTGACTATACTGCTGTATATTGAAATTTCTCTTGTTTTGCATAGGAATATACTGAACAACATACAAAGCATAATATATAAAATAACATCTACCAGAGTTATTTATTTGAAAGAAGCACCTCATGTCCATTCTTGTATATCAGTGCATTACTGAAACCGATTTATTTAGCCGTGGAGGGTAACAACTGAAAATATGAAATAAACACACATGTAAGCTAAGACTTTCTAAAGAAACAGCATTGTTGTTGTTCGGCTTTTCATTTCGCCATTTGTTGATTCACTTGAAGAGCAAGTAACGTAATATGGGTCAAGTGATCAGTTTGATATCAATCTTTTGTGATGCACCGTCATATTTACATTATTTGTACAGTACGAATGATTTTCTTTGGTACCTGGTCAAACTTTTGTTTTATACAGTTGTCAGCCAGGCATCTAACTATGAAAAAATTATACCCCAAAAGACCCCGGGCTTCTGAAAAAGCAACCCGGGCTTAAGCCCAGTAAGCCCCCCCCCCGCTCCGCCACTGCTGTAGAGTAAATACATCTAATGCATTTAGAGCTCAATTTATTAACAAGCTGATATTACTGATTGATGTTAGTTATCTGCCGCCGATGTACTGTTATCAGCATTTATGATAGCCGTTAAATAAAAAATAATAAAGGAAGAAAGGCCCTGCGACAGACTGGCGACCTGTCCAGGGTGTACCCCGCCTCTCGCCCTATGACTGCTGGGATAGGCTCCAGCACCCCCCCCCCCCCCCACGTGACCCTGGAAAGGATAGGCGAAAGCAAATGGATGGATGGATGAAAGGAAGAAAGGGAAGAAGAAACATGCTTCAACCGTGTTATGAGTGTTGATGTTTTATAGTTTGTCCACCAGAGGGCATAAATGTTTGCACCGCCACAAACATAAGAATGAGTTAATCTGAGCAGCCAGTCAGAGCATATATGAGTAAATAAATAAGAACCCATACCAAATGTTAGCAAAATCTGTTTTTGCTTCATGTGTGTGAAAGAAAACCGGTGTAGAAAATTGGATTTTTAAATCACCAAATATCTGTGTCGTTCTCAAAACTCTTATTTCAGTTGGGCATAGATTTATTCATTGATAGAGTAAAAAATCTATTGAATGTTTGGAATAATAATGTCATACTTTTAATATGACATTTTAATATCTGCATCCATAAAGCATATTTTGCAGTTCATGTTACCCCTAACATAAATCTACACCATCTACATCACTCTATAATATATAGAGATTTATGTCTATATAAAATGCAGGTCCCCGAAATCCTTTGCCTGTGTGACTGTATCGTCATGCAGCTGTAGCGCCCCAAGTTTAGCACTGTCAGAAGTCCTCATCATTCACTTTTGTCATTTGAACAGCAGGGAGCAGCATATAACAGCATTTTAATATTTTCACCATCAATGATTCTTACCTACATACAACATACCTAAATTAATATAGAAACAGATAATACATTTTTAGGATCATTGTTTAGCGTTTACTTAAATTTAAGATGGCACACAGCTACTCCGACACTACCCCGGCAGCTTACAAAGGAATAAGATAACTTATTCCGATTCGCTTCAACCTTATCGTGATGAGTTAGGACGAGAACAACAAAATGCTGAAGCATTAAGTGGTAGTAAAAAGAAACAGCTGACTAAACACTGAAAAACTAATTAGGTTAACTGGCAACAGGTCAGTAACTTGATTGGATATAAAAAGTACATCTTAGGCAGAGTTTTTCAGAAGTAAATATGGGCATAGGTTCCAAGATTTGCAAGAGACTACAGATTGTGTATCAATTTCAGAATAATGTTCCTCAATGAAAAATTGTGAAGATTCAAAATCTAGAGATATGTCTGTATGCCAGGAACAAGGCCAAAAACAAATATTGGATTACTGTGATCTGCAGGCCCATAGCAGCATAGCATTAAAAAAAGGCATTACCACTGACTGGGTTCAGAAACACTTTCAGAAATCACTGTCTGTGAACACACTTCAAGTTAAAGCTCCATCACTCAAAAAAGAAGCCATTCGTGAACATGATCCAGAAAAGTAACCTTCTTCTCTGAGCCAATGCTCATTTAAAATGGACCAAGGAAAATGCAAAACTGTTCTGTGGTCAGAGAAATTGAAATTTGAAATGATCTTTTGGAAAACATGGATGTCACATTCTCTGGTGTGAACAGGGGAGGCACCATCCAGCTTGTATTCAGCTCTCAGTTTAAAGGCGAGCACTTCTGATGGTCTGGGGTGCATTAGTGCTTATGGAACCACAAATGCTTCCATCCAAACGGTGTCCTTTCAGGGGAAGGTCTTGCATATTTCAGTAGGACAGTCCTAAACTGCATACTGCATCTATTACAGCGTTACAATAGAGGTGTGCCATCAAATCTATATCTGCCTCAGTTTTTTTTTCTTAAACTGTACATTTTCTCAGTTTAAACATTTGATGTTTTATTTGGTCTATTGTGAATGCATATTGGTTTATGAATGTATGAAAATCATTGCATTGTTTTATTTGTATTTTAAACATTGTTGCAACTTGCAATATGGGTTCTATTTTTTGTTAGAATATTTATTTAAAATTGTGCAGAATTGTAATATAGTCTAGTGAATGATATGAGAGTTTTCAAGACAGTGTTACAAAAGAGACTGATCTTCATTAGCTACCCCTTTAATGTAGTAAAATCTTATTATCAGCACTTTTAATGACATTTTTGGTTTCATTTGCCAGACAAAGGTGTAGCCATGGACATCGGTGGCTTGGAGACTGTAGTGGCAAACTCTGCCTATGTGTCAGCCCGTGGCAGCACGGATGGAGCTTCAGCAGCTGCGCTGCGTGACAAAAAGATGCGTGCCAGACTGAAACTCCCACATATCAGAAATTGTGAACACATGAAAGCAACACTAGACACCACCTTTGACAGCATGTGTGTCAAGCAACCCATCGGCAAGCGTCTCTTCCAGCAATATCTGGAGAGTGATGCAACCCATAAAAATGCTGGAGAGCTGTGGAAAGACATTGAAGAATATGTCGTGTGCCAAGAGAAGGACAGACTGCAGAAGGCTCAATTGATAGTCAATAAATACTATCAATCAGCTTCAAAGAATTTTTGCACTTTCCTAGAGGAAAAGGCCATCATTCGAGTTAAAGAAGACCTCAAGAATGTCCGTGGTGACTTATTTAAGGAGAGTGAACAACAGCTGCTCAAGCACTTGGAAAAAGCGGCCGTGGATGGCTTTAAGAACAGCATGTACTTCCTGCGTTTTGCTCAATTAAAATGGATGGAGAGCCAGCCGTTTGATGAAGAGTGGTTCATGGACTTCCGGGTACTGGGTAAAGGAGGTTTTGGCGAAGTGTTTGCTTGTCAGGCAAAGGCAACAGGCAAAATGTATGCGAACAAGAAGCTAGACAAAAAGAGGCTGAAGAAACGCAAAGGCTATGAGGTAAAATGCTAAGACTTCACAAAGCGGCTCATTATTTCAAGAAAGCATTCAGAGTTGTAATGAACATATACAGCTAAACAGTTGTTTTCAGCAATGGTTGATTTGCTCTCAGCACAGGCTGCACATGCACATAGCTTTATGTACTTTACCTGCAATGTGTCAAGAAATCAGAATCCGAAAGTTAACCTTCAAAGCGTCCTTTGAAGTGTACAAAAGCCATTATGAATAGTATTTGTTGCTTCTTAGGTTTCCTGCAGTAGTAAGACAGAATGTCATATACGGAGAAAAAAGGGCAATGAATCTCTCTGGCTTACATGGACCTGTGTATAACAACCTATTATTAATTTATAGAAGTAAAATAATACAAATTATCTGTTTGGCTTGACATTAGATGTAGGGCCTCCTGACATTGCACATTCTTGGTTTTGTTGCGTTAATCATGTTTGCTAATGTTTAATTTCTCTTTAGGGAGCAATTGTGGAGAAGCGCATCCTTGCAAAAGTTCACAGTCGGTTCATTGTGACGCTGGCTTATGCCTTCCAGACCAAGACAGACCTTTGCCTGGTTATGACCATCATGAATGGTGGTGATTTAAGGTGCTAGATCAAAATCAGTTACAGCAAAAATATGCACACATCAACCTAAACACTATGACTTGCTAGACTATGACGTGCTAGTTCCTGTAGTTAACACGGGTGAAGGATCCACTCCCCTCATCTCGACAAATAAGTTTGTAAAAAAAAAGAAGTCAATATTATTTCCTTTCTTGCAGGTTTCACATGTACAACGTCGATGAAAAAAATCCTGGTTTTGATGAGAAGAGAGCATGTTTCTATACAGCTCAGATCATCTGTGGGCTGGAACACCTTCATCAGCACAGAATCGTATACAGAGATCTGAAGCCAGAAAATGTACTTCTTGATGATGCAGGTAAGGAATTAAGACTGTAACACTTAATCTGTTTTCCATTTGTCTGTTTATATTGTCAGTTCACTGCCAAAATCTTTTAGTCTCTGTCCAAACCTGTCCTGAGATTAAAAAACAAAACAACAAAAAAAACAACCCTAAAGAGAAATCACATGCAGGTAGCGCCCAATCACAAAGCCCTAAATGACCAGTAGGTAAATGATGTCCAAACTTGTGTCCATATGCTACTGCTGTAATCAAAGCCTTTTTACTTAGGACATGTCCGCCTGTCAGATTTGGGTCTGGCTGTTGAACTTCCACCAGGAAAAGATACAACTTCTGGATATGCTGGGACTCCAGGTAAGTCATTTAACTCCTGTTATACCTGAAGATAAAGTTGCACTTATCAGCCTCCTTAGATAAACCTTTGATATCAATTTTAAAATCTTATGTTCCCTTGTTCTCGGGTTTGTGCATTCACAAACTTGGGTGAATGCCCATCTGCCCACATAAGCCTTTCAGGGCTGAGGGGTAAAAACTATCATATTGGAGAAAAACGTGTAGCCTTCAGGTTAATGCTGCCAGCTCAAACCTCTTTACCAACACGTAGATTGCATTTCTGGACTATTGTGTGTGAAACTGTGTTACATGTTAATACAGGTTTCATGGCACCAGAGCTGCTTCAGAAGAAGCAGTATGATTACTCTGTGGACTACTTTACTCTGGGAGTCACGGTGTATGAGATGATTGCTGCCAAAGGACCTTTTAGAGTACGAGGAGAAAAGGTGCTTTACATACATCCTCTCTTCTCCTGCTTGTCCTTCTTGACGGTTCTCTGTGCCTAATAAAATGTATATAATGTTGTTTCTTCAGGTCGAGAATGAAGAGGTAGCTCGCAGAATTCTAAATGATCCAGTTTCTTACACACCAAAATTCAGCAAAGAATGCAAAGACATCTGCGAGGGCCTGATGGAGAAGGACCCGACTAAACGACTGGGCTTCAAAAATAACGAGTGCGCAGAGCTCAAGAATCAACCATTTTTCAAAGACATTAACTGGGGACGTCTAGAAGCAGGTGATGAAAAAATATCATCGACAAGCGCACGTATTTCCTAATTACATGTCTATTGAAAACGATGCAACAAAAAGATGCTCATTTGTTTATCTCTTGTGTTTCATCTAAAGGAATGCTACCTCCACCATTTGTCCCCGATCCTAAAATGGTCTATGCCAAAGATATTGATGATGTGGGTGCCTTCAGCACAATCAAAGGTGTGGTCCTGGATGACAAGGACGCTGAGTTCTACAATGACTTTGCGTCCGGCAACGTCCCAATACCCTGGCAGGAGGAAATGATTGAGACTGGTGTGTTTGGAGAGCTGAATATCTGGGGAGAGAAGGGGAAGTTGCCCAATGACCTTGACCCTAATTATGTGGAAGCCAAAGGGGGGGGATGTGTAATGCTTTGAATTTAGATGGATGCAAAACAGATATACTTCTAATTTTTAAGATCAGTCATTTGTACAACAATCTGTTGTTGATGTATTTAATTTATATTATATTGTTATTATTTATGTAGAATTTGCATGCAAATATTTTATCTACTTATGATGTAATATCTATAGTATTTATAGAATATATAGAAAAGTACAGCATGGTGAAATAACACATAGCTGAAATATAAAGTTGTCAAAACATATGTTGCACTAATTGCATTGGTAAGATTTTTATTCAGTAATTATAGAAAAGCTAACTGTATAGAAATCACATGCAATGTAATCTGTATTGACACTGTAGTAATATGTTTTTATTCTTTATGTATTTATTATTAAGAAACAGGATTTAAGTAATTATTACAGGAAACATTTTAGATAGAAGAGTTAAAAGCAATCAATAAAACCTCCGGAAGGGCAAGAGTTGGTTCTTTTCATTTGTAACTTTCTGGCCTGCATTTGAATTTATATGAATATACATGGTGATAAAATATATAGCAAATGTCCAGCTTGTGCTTATGACAAAATGTGGAAGAGCCAAAAAAATTACTTTGTTTGCCAATGTGAATGCAACACCAAATCTTCTATCCATCAGTGTGTCTTTGGACTGTGGGAGGGAAGCCAGAGCATCCAGAGTGAACCCATCTAGTCAGAGGTAGAAGGTGCAAACTCCACATAGAAAGGCCCCAGCCTGCAATCAAACCCAGGACCTTCCTCCTCTAAGGTTACATTGTTAACCAACACAACAGTACTGACGAGACCAAATCAGCAGATTAAATTTCATTGCACGTTTACCAGCTGCAGCAAAACTGTGTTGACATTTCACTGATTATTTATTCACTTCTACAAAGAGGCGGCTTGTTCTTACTGAGAAAAGAAAGACAAGGATTTTCTAGAATAGTTGAAAAAAGTGAATGACTCACTGTTGGTCAGAACAGTATGTTATTGAAGGACATTTATCTTGTTTGTCTCGAGTTGAACACGTTTCTTACTGATACTGACCTTAATTACACCATTCTGCGTAATTATTGAAATAAATTATTAACCATCTGATAATGATGAAAATCATGACATGATGACGTGTTCCCCGAACAAACCTGCAATAAATCTGTTTTCTTTTTGATGTTTTAATCAAACCCTACAGCAACAGATTATCAATTATTTTATCTACATTTCTGAAACTCAAATGCTTTTTTCCTGTTGCATTTACCTTGATTAACGCAGGATACGAATAATTGATTTTCCTTCTAATGAAAATCCATGCTTATCCATCCAATTAACCAAACTCGCATGTTTTCGGTCAAGAGGACACCGATGAAGATGAAGAAGAAAAAAAACAAAACACAAAACAGAGAGAGAACATGCAAAAGCTAACAGTTAATGCAGCTTACCATTTATTGAGGACAAGTAACTATCAAAAATGTAAAAAAAACAAAACAATTGTTTGTGAACAATTCAATATAAAAGAGAAAGACCAGAAGTACTCAGAGAGTGCAGATCTCCACTAGAGCCACTCATTGTCTGGGCAGTACTTTTAAGGCAATAGTACTGTATTTGTATCTCAGTTTTTCTTTGTTCTTTATAAACTATTTAACTATGTTACTTTAAAATTTCACAACTGGAACATTCTATTCTTTTGTACAAAATTAAAAACTATGGTATTGAGAAGGTATATTTTAAAAACCGCTGCCATAACTTTCCTTTCTAATTAAGCCTCGTGAAAAGTTCTTGTTTCATTAAAAAACAAAAACAAACAAACAAACAAACAAACAGGTATGTTCTGCTTTTGATTACTTCAACTATGTGATATTTTACAAGATAATTGGAAATTCATGTATTATTAATTGTTGTTCTATCTTGCAATGTAATGCTCCTGAAATGGATTGCGTGTTACCTTAACATGCAAATTTTCCACAATTTTTGCTATAAGTTTTGGAATATACGTATTTCAGAGGCAATTTAACCTTGTACAGAGAAAGAAATTTAAAATCAATCACCCTGTAACTTTAATTTTACATAGCAAATGTTGCTTGACAGGACGATGAACCTACCACTATGTTGGAAGTTTTGTGCTGTCATAAGTTTAGCAATTAATCAACAAACAAGTGCACCCACACGCAGACACACATGCTGTCTGGTTATGGTGATTGCCTGTGGAAAAAAAAAAAATGTGCGAGAGAGAAAGAGAAAGAGAGGGATGGGGAAATGTCGAGTACCGTACTAGTAAAACCAGTACTGACGCAGTTACTTCATCAAATTTCTGCTACCTTCAGCACACAAAACCTGACCGAGGTTTAAATATGCTGCATTGTTAAATGGCTTTTGCTGAATTTACTACATTACCAAACCACATATGAATCATCCTCTAAAATTGAAACAGGGGATATTTTCAAAAGTTTTCTTCAGTTAAGTAATATTTTCAATTATGAAAGTCATTTAAATAGACAATCAAAGAAAATCAGATAGTCTCAAGCGAATTTTGTGCAGAAGCTACTGTTACAGTCACATCTTCTATGCAAAATTTCTTTATAAATGAATTTACTTCCTTACCTACTAGTTTACTTGAAGCAAAGCAAACCGTTTCAGAGCAGATTCATCCATATGTCAGTATATTACTAATAGTAGATGGTGGCTGGCGCGGCTAGCTATGGAGAAGCATGGAACAATCTGTGCAATGCAGCTTATTAATTACAGGTCAATTAATCATTAGATAACCACAATGTACCAGATATAAATCACCACACACCCATACACAAGTCAGAAACAATGACTATGTTTTGATTTTGGCTATATTTAGATGTAAAATAATCATCCAGAAATAAAGTTAAGGAATGTCTCGTTTACACCTTATCAGTAGTTTTGTCATTAACTGAATGGTTGTGCTGCTCCTCATTGACTACTTCTTTATGACATTTATAGATCTCTTCTAGGAACGGTGTGGAATAGGAACCCTGCCTAGAAGCTAACTTGGATTTAAAAACATTGACAGTGAAACAACATTTGGAGCAGAGTTGAAAGCCAGGGGTACAAAAGCGTGGCACATATCCAGTAATTACAGCTGAAACGTGAAAGGGATATGCAACGCTTGCAGTAAATTAACTTGCTATAACTAGGTGAAATTTAACACCTTCACTTAAAATCGTTGAAATAATAAAAATAAAATTGTATCTTGAATTATTTTGTCTTGAATAAGAAAATGAAGGGATTAGAGTTAGGGTTGATTTTAAACATCAAGTCCGGCTACTTGTCTAATTCAGTTCAATTTTCCCTTTAAGCAAAGAGGTCAGTGCGGACACAAGTAAATCAGTATTTAAATTTATAGAGAGGAGGGCAGGGAGATAAAAGATTAACAAAACATTAAAAGTGTAATTCCTCTTCAGTACTGTAAGTATATGACAGTACTTTGAACTATGCTTTTGATTGCTGGCAGCAAAAGAGAATTCCCATTTGATAAGATACAGACTTTAAGGGGTGATTTGAAGTTTCTTAGAAACTAAGAATTGCTTGAGTCAAAGATGGTAAACACATCACCATTCATTCTGAGGGACAGTCGGGGAGATTTGCACGTGCAAAAAATTAATTTAAAACAAACATACATTTCATATATATTGTACAGTATAGATAAATTCTGGACTTTTTTACATTTCCATACATTTTTTCTCATGTGTAGACACTAATGAATTACAAGGTTGAGTTGTAGCAGTCAGGCCTTTGTGCAGATTCTTTTAGGTGACAGCTCTGCACTTTTTCAAGCTAATCTTTCAACAGAACAGACATTGTTGGATCGATATGCTGTATCACTTAAAAAAAGTATTTACAAATGTTAGGAATTTAAACAGGTCTTTTTTCCTGCTGCAAAATTGTTAATGTTTAACTAGTGCCGCAAAAAGATACTTTTCTGTCCTTTATAAATCACCTAAGCAGCTTCAAGTGTTTGCTTTACTGTTAATTCAGCATTTCCCCCCTAAGTATTTGCCCATGGAACTTGAAATAGCCTCATTAAAATTGAAAGTTACCAACTCCTCAGAAACAGGACACAGACAGAAAGACAAGATTCAGAGATTAACAAAAAACTGGAACTGCTGCAAAACATTCTTAATAATACAAACAGTTAATGTTTTATGAACATGCTCCTTGTTTACTCACATTTCTATGGCAACTTGCCTACCATGTGTAATGTCATGTATTTTGGGCGGGATTAGCACACTTATATTGTAGCTACAGGCTATAAAGCAATGCGGATATTAGTCCAGGTACCAGTGCATGAGGAAAAAAAATCCTGAGTCAGTTCTCACATTCCCAAAATGTGTATCAGATACTGAAGTCGCAACTAGAGCTCCTCCAATTATTATTACTTCTACTAATTATTAATAAAAATTACTGCCAAGATGAACACGCTCATTGAAGTCGTAGCACTTTTTCTAGGTTTTGTTAGTTGGATATTGACTCTTATAACACTAGAAGATCAGCACTGGAGGGAATCCAGTCAAGACGGCAGTGTTATATTAACTTCTAATCTCTATGAGAACCTATGGATGTCTTGTGCAAGTGATTCAACGGGGAACTATAACTGTCGTGACTTTCCATCCCTTTTTGCTCTTCCAGGTAAGTAAAGTTTTAATTTTTTACATAATATTTTTTTCATCTTCCAAAATACGCCGTTTACAATAATTTAATTAGGTAACTAATATAAAAGTACTTGGGATTATATGCATAGCTTGCATATTCTCATATATGTATTTTTATTCTCTTGATGATTTAGCAAATTTTACAATCATACTGAAAGAAATGCTTTAAACTTAATATGAAATAATAATCAAATAATCTTCATAAAAGCCAAAAAAAAATACAATATCTGCCACAGGCTGTAATCTGAAGGCGTGACAGAAAAAATAAACAGCATCTGTTCAATCTAAACAATCCTTTTGCCAAATTTCTCATGTAAGTTTATTTTTGTCATGTGTGTAAACGCAATGTTCAAAACCATTTTAGGGTTGGTGGTACTTCACTCCATTACAGAACGAGTAAAACTTTTTTTTAGCAATGCTCAGAGATAACATGTTCATTTTAGGCAATTTAGTTTAAAACTGTTTGGAAGAGAGTACATTTTGAAGTTAAATGCTTCTTTTATTCATTACCAAATGCTGGGATCCTAAAAGACTAATAATGAATCTGTCTGATTTGCAGACAGGCAAGCAGACTCGACTTAGGGTCATAATGCAACTATGCATCCTCATCACCTATTACCACAGCTGTTACCATCATCCCTTGTAGAGAGAGTGAAATGAGGAGCCAAAGCATGGCTTGAATCCCATCAATAAATAGTTAATAACATTGGCACAGGACTTAAAGCAAATGGCAAAAGGTGACATGTAGCTTTAAATCTATAGACATTGGTAAGCACCTCTCTGTGGCCCCGTAAGTTGGGTAACATTTTGAGTCTTTGAAAAGTTTGAATAGAACTCAGAATAAAGGGAATGTTGAGTGGGTGAGCTGGAATTAATTATTAATTTGTACTTTTTGTAGTATCTTAGCAGGAAAATTTTCTGACACATTGAGGCTCAGTGGCTAACAACTTCAAGATTGTGTGGGAACATAGTTTGGAGATGAACGTTTACATCTATTTTTCGTTATAAACCCAATAGTGGAAGCTTTTGCTTCCTTTCTGGGCTTTCACAGTTGGATAATGATCAGGGTCGCCCTTCCAAATCGATACTGGAAGGAATTTACAGTTGATGGTAATGTTATCTCACCCCATCAACAATGAAAACCTCTGGATGTCCTGCGCAACTGACTCTACAGGCGTTAATTATTGCCGTGATTTCCCATCTTTGCTTGGTATGTGGTCAACACATAAATGTTCTTGTTTTGTTTTTTAGTTTTATTAAGTTAAGTACTTATTAATTAATCAATTAAGGATTCATCTGGCTTAGCTACTCAAGCCCAAGACTTTCCAAGTAAGATTTTATCTGAAACCATCTTAAACTATGTTGTAAAAATCAGCTCTTATAACAGAGGACTTTAAAAAAATCCTTAATAACAAATAATTAAACAGTCTTTACAACGGAAAAAAAGGTTGATCCTTTTTATGAATGTTTTCATCAACATTTTACTTGTTCAGGGTGTGTCGGTTGTTTACTTGTCTGGAAATTTCTACTGTACTAAGTACTGGTGAACAGAGTAACTGCAATAGAAAATCCAGAAAAAAACAAATGCAATAAAAACTTTGACTGAATTATAATTAATCAATGCCCATTTAGCAATTAGCATCTACTTTGGTTTGTATTTCTTAAGTTACTGTTTAAGAATCAAGTTATGCGAAGTGACATATAAATATTCACCATATCAAAGTGATCCAAAGAGAAAGAGTTTTGTAGTACTCAAACAGTTATCAGTCTTGCCTACAATCCTGAGGCACACATTTCTATACTATGTATTCTGGTTGATTGGTACTAAAAAAAGACCCAAGATGGGCTGTACAGCCCGGTCACAAGATCTGCCTAGACCTGAAAGGATAAACATTTCCTGTTCTCTGAAACAACAGATACTTTTACAATTTGCTGACTATTTTATCAGTTGTGAAATGTGGAATAATTTGAAAATATTTGTGGTCTGCCTGAACTTAATCAACTCATATCATTGTGTCTGTCCTGTGAGATTCAAGGTGGAGCCTCTCACTGAAATGTGAAACAAATGAAAATCTGAGGGCAAGAATTTTTTATATGAAGCTTAATAGAAACAAACAAAAAAAGTTTTTTCTAAAGTTCTTACCAACTTACTGCTTAAATCTTTGTTACTTATTTAGATATAACCATACGGTACACAAACATATAAATCAATATGTTATTCTGTCTTTTATTTGCACACAGGCTACATTCAGGCCTCTCGAGCACTGATGATTGCTTCAATTGTGTTTGGGTCGTTTGGCCTGGTGGCTACGCTTGTAGGAATGAAGTGCTCGAAAATAGGTGGAGAAAACTATGTTCTAAAGGGGAAGATTGCTGCAGTTGGAGGAGTGTTTTTTTTACTGCAAGGTAAAGACTTGGGGGTGGATGAAAGATCTATGAAAAAAAGGAATGAAAAAAAACTTTCATTTAAAACAAGCATTTTAGTGTTTACATGTGAAATTTTTGCCTGATTATTTGAACCAGACTTACAATTTGAGAAATGCAACCTAGCCTCCTGTGGTATGACTCGACTTAAGCGGTCAAAGAAGTGCAGGAGACTGATGCTGTCCAGTGTAGCAAGTGATTTATTCACCATTCTGTGGCCCAAGAATATTTACAAAGAAACAAATAAGAAACTCAACTCTATAAACTCAATTCAAATAAACATAACTGAACTTAAATCAACGGAAATTAAGGTCAAACTGCACACAGCTACACTGACCTGAACCCTTCTTCTGAAACACCTGAGTTCGTCTGCTTAAATAGTCCCCTTAATCAAACACTTTCTCCTCTGGACTATTCCATTCAGTAGGTAGGTGAGATGAACATGATTATATTCATCCTCTACTACTCTTGACTGGCAACATAAACTCTGGTGTAATCAATACATATCACAACATTAAATCTATTTCTTTATAAACCCTTTAAAATCAACTTTATTAAATTATAAGAATTCTTCCCCTCCTGCCCTTGGTCTCTTCCTGTGACCTCAGATGAACCCAGAAGGTATAAAGCAGGAAGTAGAACTACATTTCCTCCTTTTGCTTCTGGAAGACAGGTAGGTAAAGGTAAGTTCAAACAATACAAATTAACAGTTGAAATAAATAACATGTTAACTTAACAAACTTGTATGAATTGATTTAAACCAAGATGTTATATTATATAATCTGTAAAAGTGCAGAACATAAACAAACCCGGGATAGTAGATGTTTGCCTATTGCAGATTACATGTGAAATATGGTTAAATCAAAACAAGAATGTTAACTAAGAATGTAGACAAATGGTCTTCTCACCCACTTTGTCACACTCCCCCCCCCCCCCCTTAAGACCGTTACTCCTCTGAGTCACGGGACAGGAAATCAGCAATGACATTCTTATGTCCAGGTCTATACTGGACCTGGAAACGAAAAGGCTGGAGAGATAAATACCATCTTGTTATCCTGGCATTAGTGTCTTTCATATTATGAATCCATTGCAAAGCACGATGATCAGTCTCAAGAACAAACTCTTTCCCAACAAGATAATATCGCAAGGTGTCTAGAGCCCATTTAATCGCCAATGCCTCCTTTTCAATGGTCGAATACCTCATTTCCCTTGGAAAAAGTTTTCGACTGATGTACTGGACAGGCAACTGCTGCCCTTCCTCTCCTTGCAGTAAAACAGCTCCCAGACCCACCTCAGAGGCATCTGTTTGTACTGTGAATGGAAGGTTAAAATCTGGACACTGCAAAACAGGTTTCTGACACAAACAGTCTTTCAAATCATTAAATGCATCCTCAGCATCTTTCGTCCACCTGATCCTTGTAGGACTAGATTTTCTTGTCATGTCAGTCAATAAAGCTGCTCTTGAGGAAAAATTTGGAATTAGTCGACGATACCAACCTACTAATCCCAAAAATGATCTCAACCTTTTCTTTGTGTTTGGCAAGAGTGCTGCAGCAACTGCATCCACTTTTCCAACCTGAGGGCGAATGCCTCCACCCCCTATTACATAACCCAGGTACTGCACCTCGGGCTTGGCGATGTGACATTTCTTGGCATTTATGACAAGTCCAGCATTTGCGATACGTCGAAACACATCAGCAAGATGTTTCAGATGATCTTCCCATGTACCACTATAAACAACAATGTCATCAATGTAGGCAGCTGCATATTGTTCTGCACCCTTCAACACTCGATCCACCAACCTTTGGAATGTAGCTGGTGCTCCATGCAAACCAAAGGGCATCACTGTGAATCTAAACAGTCCACTCGGCACTCTGAATGTTGTTAAGTCCTTAGATGAGTCTGTCAAGGGAACCTGCCAATAACCTTTACAGAGGTCAAGGGTAGTCAGAAATTTAGCATTTCCCAAACGATCAATTAGTTCATCAACCCTCGGCATTGGATAAGGATCAAAAGCAGACACAGAATTTAACTTGGAAAAGTTTACACAAAATCTAAGCTTAGGATCATCTTTCTTTGGTACAAGCACAACAGGGCTACACCACTCACTGTGCGATGGCTCAATGATTCCTGCAGCCAGCATCTCCTCCAGCTCACTTTTCAACTCAGGCAATAGCTTAGCTGGGATACGGCAAGTGGTATCTCTAATTGGCCGTTGGTCTGGAGAATGCAAAGTGATTTTGTGTTCAATGAGGTGTGTACGACCTGGCTTTAGACTGAAGAGTTCTTTGGTCATAAGTGATTGCACCTCCTGACGTCTTTCCAAAGGCAAATGGTTTAAATCTGGAAACACAGTTTTGACAGCTGAAGAAGGGAAGTACTGCTCCTGAGGCTCTTCCTCATCCACAACTGTACATGCCCACATGGATGTTGAGTCCTGTGGCTGGTCAGTCCACTCTTTCAAAAGATTGACGTGGAACACTTGATTCTTTCGACGGTTTGGTAAATGAAGCTCATATGTGACTGGGCCTGTCTTCTTTGTGATTTCATATGGCCCCTGCCACTTTGCAAGAAGACTGCTCTCAGAAGTTGGCAAAAGTAGAAGAACTTTGTCCCTCACGGAAGACTCTTCTTCTTGACACTTTATCATATCTTTGTTTTTGCCGCTGTTGCGCATGGGCCAGATTGTTATTAGCAAGTTCTTGGAAATGTTCTAGCTTGTCTCTCATTTTGAGGACATGTGAGAGTTCACTAAACCTCCGCTCTGACATCGAACCCTCCCAAGCTTCTTTCAGAACATCCATTGGACCTCTGACAGGATGCCCATAAAGTAGCTGGAATGGTGAAAACCCAGTAGAACTTTGTGGAACCTCTCGGTAGGCAAATAACAAAAATGGGAGCCATTGGTCCCAATCTGACCCGGTTTCATTCACAAATTTCCTGAGCATTGATTTTAAGGTCTTGTTAAATCGCTCCACAAGGCCATCAGTCTGTGGGTGATAGGGACTGGTCTTGACACCCTGGATCCCTAACAAACTATATACTTCTTTAAGCATCTTAGAAGTGAAATTGGTCCCCTGATCTGTGATGATTTCTTTTGGGATACCTACTCTGGAAAACAACTGAATCAGGCAGTTAACAATCTGACAAGCCTTTATTTTCTTCAGGGGGAAGGCTTCAGGATATTTTGTGGCATAGTCACAAACTACAAGTATGTACTTATGACCTGCTTTACTCTGTTCTAGTGGGCCAACAATGTCCATGGCAATGCGTGAAAAGGGTGTATCAATGATGGGCATACTGATAAGCGGAGCTCTATCTGCTTTCCTGCCTGGAGCTGTTAACTGGCACTGTGGGCAAGCTTTACAGTATTGTACCGTATCACTGAACTGTTGGGGCCAGTAAAATCTGGGAATCATTCTAGAAAATGTTTTAGATTGTCCCAAATGTCCTGCCCAGGGAATGGAATGACTCATTTTCAAAATGGTAGATCTCAAACTCTGGGGGATCACCAATCTTGCGACGGCGATGCAACAAATCTCCCTTAACCACAAACACTTCCTGCCTTCCCTCAACTGTAGTTGACTCTGGGACACATTTAGAGAACAATGGTTTAAGTGTTAGATCCTCTTTCTGAAGCCTAGCAACCTGACTAGCACTGGGGAGAGACTCAGTCTTTAAAGGATCTAAAATGTGTTCAGCTACTCTTGTTCCCTTCACCTTTTCATGTCTTCTCTGTCTCTTGCTCTTTTTTGGTTTAGAACGAGTGCTAGACTCGTCCAATGGGGCATCCTCATTTGCAAAAGGTAATTCCATCCCAACCCAAAGCATTAACCTGTAGCTCCTTAGCTTTTGACCTTGTGACCGCTAACAAACTTTCAACGGTTTCAGTCTGACAGGGATGCTTGGCTATTAGCTCTGTGAGTATTGGGAGATCACGGCCCAACACCACTTGATAAGGCAGCGTTTGCAGCACTCCCACTGAAAGAGTGTAACACTGGCCTTCTACTTCAATTGCAACTTCAGCAACTGGGTATGATACCTTATCACCATGAATACAGCACACATCCACTGTTGCTCCTGAAAAGATCACATCCCTGGGAAGACTGTCTTGTCTAACCAGAGAGCGATTACTTCCTGAATCTAACAGAGCTACACAGGGTTTGTCTTCAACAAATACCCCAATTGATGGCTCACGTTGCTGACATTCAATTTCATTTTTGTGATTCTCACTGACTTCAGTTTGTCTAGCAGAACACATGTAATTTTTACTAACAGACATCTTTGTACACTGAGCTTTAAGATGACCTATCTGACCACACAAATGACATGCTTTATTGGTTTTATTTTTTGTCTCAGATCTGGCAGGATCTGAGTTATACCAGTTCTGTCTTGTGTGCTTAACTTTCAAGTCAGGGCCACCACCTAACTTGTTGAATGGCACGTTGGAATTTGACTTAACTGGTGTGAAGTCTTTTGATGGTCGACGAGCTGCTAAGAAAGCTTCAGCCAGTTCTGCTGCTTCCTTGGAAGTCTTTGGGTTACGTTCCTTAACCCACGTCCGAAGATCAGGATTCAAAACCTTGAGAAACTGTTCCATGATGATGGCGTCTCCGATTTGATCCCTTGTCTTTGTTTCAGGATTCATCCACTTGATGTACAACTCCTTTAGGCGGACCTGCAGCTCCCTTGGTGTTTCCTCTGCTCCAAAGGTACTAGAACGAAACCTCATCCGATAGGTGTCAACACTTATTTCATATTTCTGCAAGACAGCACACTTTACTTTTGCATAGTCCATAGTGTCATCAATATCCATGGCTACATAAGCGGAACGTGCTTTACCAGCTAGCAGTGGTGCTAGGTGAAGAGCCCACTCATCTCGCGGCCACTGGCAAGCATGAGCAATTCTTTCAAAGGTGATTAAATAATGTTCAATGTCCTCACCTTCATTGTAAGGTTGCATTTTTGGCCCCTTCCAGCCTGAATGTCTCACCAGTGTTGAAAGCTGTGCCTCACTGCGTTGATGTGCCGGCTCCAAGTCAAGCCTATTTGATTCTTGTGTGCTGGCAGATGGTTCTGGAGTAGGTGCTCTCGAAGAAGCCGATGTAGATACTTGTACTTCAAGTAACTGATGCTCTAGATTGCCATGCTGCATCTGCTGTTGAAGCTGGGCAAACTGATGCCGGATTTGCCTCCATCTATCATCCTGGCGCTTGTGCTCTTGCTCCAGTTTAGCATCGCGTTCAGCCTGCTGTTGCATCAGAGTTTGCAAAAGTTTGGACAATTCAGCCACATTCTCTTGTCCAGAAATATGGCCACTTATTGCCCCTTGTTGGTCGCTGCCATCTTGTAAATCATCTGCTTCACATTCTGGAACATGCCCTCTCTTTGCTCGGGTAGACATCTTCTCCACTCCTTAATTGGCCTGGAATCCCACTGCTGCCACCAAATGTGGTATGACTCAACTTAAGCGGTCAAAGAAGTGCAGGAGACTGATGCTGTCCAGTGTAGCAAGTGATTTATTCACCATTCTGTGGCCCAAGAATATTTACAAAGAAACAAATAAGAAACTCAACTCTATAATAAACTCAATTCAAATAAACATAACTGAACTTAAATCAACGGAAATTAAGGTCAAACTGCACACAGCTACACTGACCTGAACCCTTCTTCTGAAACACCTGAGTTCGTCTGCTTAAATAGTCCCCTTAATCAAACACTTTCTCCTCTGGACTATTCCATTCAGTAGGTAGGTGAGATGAACATGATTATATTCATCCTCTACTACTCCTCTTGACTGGCAACATAAACTCTGGTGTAATCAATACATATCACAACATTAAATCTATTTCTTTATAAACCCTTTAAAATCAACTTTATTAAATTATAAGAATTCTTCCCCTCCTGCCCTTGGTCTCTTCCTGTGACCTCAGATGAACCCAGAAGGTATAAAGCAGGAAGTAGAACTACATTTCCTCCTTTTGCTTCTGGAAGACAGGTAGGTAAAGGTAAGTTCAAACAATACAAATTAACAGTTGAAATAAATAACATGTTAACTTAACAAACTTGTATGAATTGATTTAAACCAAGATGTTATATTATATAATCTGTAAAAGTGCAGAACATAAACAAACCCGGGATAGTAGATGTTTGCCTATTGCAGATTACATGTGAAATATGGTTAAATCAAAACAAGAATGTTAACTAAGAATGTAGACAAATGGTCTTCTCACCCACTTTGTCACACCTCCATAAAGTCATGTGACAGATTTAAGACAGTTCACACTCCCAAATGAATGTTTGCACAGAACACCTGGTTAAATATAAGCATGCCTGGTTCGATTTCTACTTTTCACAAGACATGCTATCATATCACCATTATATAATGGTTTACTAGTTCAAAAGGTTATCCTTACGCTAACAAACCTGCTGATATAGGACCGTCATTAATAAGAGTTTATGCATTTCAACAGCACTATTGGTTACCCCATTTAAAAAAACAGTGTGTGAACCCAGTTATAGGATCATCTCATTGACCAAAAAGTATTTTCCCCTGTATTTGAAAAAGCTATATTTGATATATACATTTTTCATTTAACAACATATTTTTAATTTACATAATTAATATGATTTACTGAACTACAACTTGTAAAGTTTTTAAAAAGGAATATAAAAAATCTTATGCAACATTTAGATAGCATTTTTGTTGCACAACTGGCCTAATGTTTTTAAACTTGACTTTTTTTTTAAATAAAGATATGTGCACTACTCTGTGAATTTAACTTGTTTTTGCATTTTGTAGGGCTTTGCACCATGATTGCCGTGTCTTGGTACGCAGCAAACATCACCCAGCAGTTCTTTGACATTCTTTACCAAGGGACAAAGTAAGTCAATATAATCTGCATCAGCTGAAAGCACATAACATAGATTAAAAATTGTTAATATTAAATAAATATCACAATCAAAATGTCATATAAATAAATCTTATTGTCTTGCAGGTATGAGCTTGGAGAGGCGCTTTATATTGGCTGGGCTTCAGGCACGCTTGCCATTTGTGGAGGCTCGTGCCTGCTGTGTTCCTGCGGAATTATGACTGACAGTGAAAAAATGTAACTGTTGCTGAAAAGTTTAATTCGCCAGATATTATACATATAACAGGTGTATAATTAATATAATAAAATTAAACGTGCCTTTTGTATTTTAGACCGTATCCACTCCAACCATCCTCCAGAGGACACGTGCGATCAACTGTGGCACCCTCTCAGTCTGTCAACTATGACAGAAACGCATATGTCTAAGAAGTTAATGTGTAGACGGAAAAGTAAGAATCTTTTCAGAATCTTTCTGAAAGAGACAATGAGTAAAAAAAATAAATCTGGTATCATTTATAGGGGACATAATGAAAACTGTGACAGTATAATATCAATTACGGTCATAGGTTCCAGGACAAAATCTGTTACAGTAAGTAAATTTTGATGCAAAAGTCACACTTCCAACTAAGCACACAGTTGGTATATTTTGTTTTCTAATGGTCCCATACATAATTTATCACAATAACAGGACACGTGTGGTTTCAGCCAGTGCGGTTTTTGTTTGTTTTGGGTTTTTTATTTTTTCTGCAGGAGCCACTTGAGTAAAAAGAATGAAACAATCATAAGCACAGAGTATATTTACATGTCACTTTGTTGATTTTATACATTTCTCAAGATTTTTGCATGGTTTTTTACTATATATTTACCAGTTATTTACCATTTCACAGTAATCGAATGCCCTAAATTATGAGAATGTTAACACGTTTATGATTTCTGCTAGTGATGCTCAGCGGTGTTTAGCACAGGTGACATTGTTGTTGTCATTATTAACTACTTTGCACAGTCAAATAAAAAAGGACATTCACAGAACTTGCTTGCACAGCAGCTTTTCATTTGAATGTTTAAATCAACAACAACAAAAAAAAAAAAGCTCAGAGCTCAAATCTTGTCATATAACCCACTTAACAACAGTACTTTCTCAGGGCCCACTTTATTCTTTAATGCCCATTTTAGTTTGGTGACACATTGTGTTTTACATTCTCACATAATACAGATTCAACACTTTAAAAATGCCATCTTCCAGGAACAAAAAATCACCTTTGGAGTATCTCACAGTTGCAACCTGCTGGAAAGCTGTGATGTCACATCTGGGATTTGGTTTACCCAATGAGAGTCAAGAAACATTTTGCTGATTGGTGATAAATAATTTAAATGTAAGGAAGAGTTTAAAATATAACATTTAAAGCATAAAGTCATGTACAGCACTTTAAAAATTCGCATTCTTAACATTCTTAAAAGCCTCATTCTTAACAGGTTGTTTTAATATCTCTTCCTTTTCATTACTTAATTGGTCACAGTAGCTGCATCACTGTAAGAGTGAAAGTAATACACTGGGTTTTCAGTTCCTCAGAAACGTACATGAAAACATAAAAATGTACCGAACCACTGATTTATGCTACTCAGTGTTTTATTTAGCAGGGGTCTGTGTTTATGGGACTTTGAGCGATACTATTTCAAGTCTATAGAAGAAGAAATCAAAAGGGATAGCCGTATCACATCAAAAATACTAAATTCATATGTATTTCACATCCTTCGCCCCCTGTAAATTAATTTGTTAAATCAAGGACACACACAAGATATAATTAAGGCTGTTTTATGGAGAAAAATACCAAAAACGTTTTAAAACAAGCACCATTTTGCACAGAAGGGTAAAGAGCATAGTTTTCTTGTCAATCTTTAGGTGCTTCATTTGCTAAATTGTCCAGGTTCTGTCCATCAAAGCGGATAGCGTGCCAGCCTTCAGTGACAGTGAGGTCCTGAGCTCCTTTAGCAGCATAAAAGTCTCGAGAGGGAGTGTTCCAATTTAGCACAGACAACTGCAGCCGCACACACTGCTTCTTTTTCCCAATCTGAACAAATAAAAAAATTGTCCTGCTCTTAATCATGCACTATTACCTCGCTATAACACAAAACAGCTGATATTAACCAAAACAGAAGAAAAAAATCAAAAGCGTCCAAATGCAACAAATCAAATTAAAAAAAATAGGTTTTCCATACAACAACAAAAACATTCTTACCTCTGCAACTTTGCTCAATAAGGCTGTACCAATGCCATTTCCTACAGGGGAAACCATTATAAACATGATAAAGTAACAAATACATCTAGATTGAGATATATATATATATATATATATATATATATATATATATATATATATATATATATATATATATATATATATTAGGGGTGCAACGATATTCGTATCGATATTGAACCGTTCGATACAGTTCTTTCGGTTCGGTACGCGTATGTATCGAACAATACAACATTTGTAATTTATTTTATCAACTTTCCTTCTGACGATGCTGTCTGTGTGGAGCGCTCAGTGAATCTGCGTTCGACTACTCCGCCTAGGCTGCACTGTCGAGCGCAGATCCACTGAGCGCTCCACACAGACAGCATAGTCAGAAGGAAGAGCGCAGGGCAAGCTAGCAAGACAGAAGTTGCAACATGGACCTCCCCCACCCTCATTCAGATCTGGCGTTTGGAATTATTTTGGTTTTCATGTGACGTATGACCCTGAAGGTAAGCGAGTCATGGACTAAAGTAAAACAGTATGTTGGATGTGCCATGCAATGCTCAATTCCATGGGTGGGAACTAGTGTGTTAGCGCAGTTAGCTCGTTAACGTGTTGGCCGTCTAGCCCCATGCACGGGGCGATCGGCGGTAGCTCGTTAACGGAGATTTGCCGTGTTG